>NC_134861.1:12460000-12750000 GCF_049852395.1 Peromyscus maniculatus bairdii
CATTCTTGGGACCAACCTTAGACCTATTTCTACCATCCCCTTCATTTCTATAGATGGTCTGTAGGTAGAGCCCTGAATTCATTGCCTGCCAGCATTTTACCACAGCCCCTGGATCAGCCCCAGGAGCCTGCCTCATGGGAGTACCCTCTCTATTGGACTAGTACCCCTCATAGACTCTGCTCCTTCTTGGTATGAAGCAGCTAGAGTGGTCCCCCAACCCCCACTCCTAGCACACATACACACAGCAATCAGAGTTGATCTCAGGGAGGAGAAAGAAACAGTTAAAGGGACATAAATACACAAGGAAATAAAAAACAAAAACAAAAACAAAAAAACCTTCCTGAAATGGTGGCTTCTTTTTTCCAGGAATACATTGTGAGGAAAAATGGAGGGAAAGCAGGGGGCAGGTTCTAAACAAGACCAATAGGAGAACTAGAAGGACCCGGTGGCCCTAAGATATCTAAGCCAGCTTCTGTTTATTGGACATCAGCCTTAGGTCTCTCCCATTTTGAAGGGATAAAGCTGTCACTGACCCTTTCACCATGGCTTAATCTTCTGGTTTTCCTAGCTGCTCAATTCTTTGTGCCAAGGAATGAATTTGGTGAACCCTTAGATAACCAGCAGCACATCATTACAGGTGGGAGCAAGTCAGAAAGCCGCATTCCTGTATGGTTGTGCTTCATTTCCTGCCTCCAGGTTCCTGAAGTGTGTTTCTGTCATGGCTTCCCTTAATGATGTACTGGAACATGTGAGTCAAATAAACCCTTGCCTCCCCAAGCTGCCCTTGGTAAGTATTTAATGACTAACAAGAAGCAAAGTAAAGCAGGCTCCCTCGTTTTCCTGGTAGTGCTCAGCATCAGAACGTTCAGTTTGCCACAGTGGAAAACTACAGCCTTGCTGTCACCCTTCTCAGGAGCCCTGAGAAGCACAGACAGGTCTGGAAGCAGGCTAGGATGCATGCAAATGAGTTTACGATCAGGACCCACATTGGGATCAGCAGAGCTTCTCCTCCTCATGCACACTGACACAGACAGGGCCCTGCTTTCTCTCAAGTTCCAGAGGACATCAGGATCCACTGCCTTGTCCCAAATTCTAGAAGAATGAGGTCTCACCCCACAAGCTTTTCTCTTCCTGGTTCCCTCTTCTAATGAACTACTCAGCTAATTGTTACAGGATCACCAGAGAGCTGTAGTCCAAGGACTATCAGATATACCCAGGTGGTAAGGAATACCCCCAGACCCAAAAGTGTCTGGCTTCTGCAAAAACAGACTTTAACATAACAATCTATTACTGTTAAATGCTCTCAATTGATCACCTGTGTCTCCTGGATGGTGCCTTAAAATAATCTGTCTCTGATAAAGCTTATCTCAGGTAAAAATTAAAAACATGTTCCCCGCCCCCCCCCCCTCTCTCTCTCTCTCACACACACACACACACACACACACACACACACACACACACACACACACACACTAACCAATATAAGCAGAGTACTAAACACTACAATGTCATGTCATGGTCGCCAGCCCAAGACTTTAATTTTCTCATGGCTGCTTCTTAATATGTTTAATTTTTTTTTCTAAGTTCCAGAAACCAGCTTAAATCCATCTGGACAGGTCAGATCTACTTCAGATAAGTGCCAAACCCAAACTTTCCTGGTCTCGGGACTCCCTCTGTCACCCTGGGAACCCCTCAAAGGAAAAAAAAAATCTTTCTTCTAAGCTTTTCTCTGTCTCACCAGCATCCTGCCAGACACAAGCAGCCAGAGTCCCAGGCTGAGAGGGATGATGGACAGGTCCAAGGCAGCAGACAACACCCCACCATCCGAGGATGTCTGTCTACCTTGGAAGCCTCCTTCCCTAACCCCCCAAAAGTCAACCAATGCCCCATTCCTGTTCACCTGCTTTTTATAATAAGCAAAAATTCCGAATGTTAGGATTCTGCCACTCTAGCTATATGACCGCACATGCACAGTTCAGTAGCTAAGCAAGGGGTCTTAAGTCTTACAATCATCAGTGTGCTGCATGATTATGTAAATGCATGCAGCTCAGTCACGCAATCTGTACATGCATGGCGTAGCTCTGTAATCCTACCTGCGCATGTGCAGGGGAATCCTTAAAATCCAGATACAGACTCCTCCCCTCTCTCTTCTGCTCTTTCCTCCTCTCCTCCTCACATGTCCCGTCCACAGGCTGGCCATGCTCTCTTCTGTCCTACCCTTCCTCCTAACAAAGCTCGGATACTGTGTTTTGCTGTGCCTCGTGCCTCTGATGTTTCCTTGCATGGTAACAGCGCTGCTTATTGTTATTAAAAACTAACACAGGCTACAACACTTGGAAGAACATGGTTCAGCCAATAACACTTTTCCTTGCCATCCACTGTGAAACAATTTTTTACAGGAAATTTCCATTCCCTAGTCTCCTTTGAACTAGCATGCCTTTGCTGATAAATTCATTCTCATGGTTTCCTCCTCAGATTGTCTGTACTGTATCTGCTCTTTTAAATAATGCTCTGATTTCTACTGAGTAGAAAGATGTAGAACAAATGATTATGTTGGCAGCCAGAGGTAACATTTCCATAATGAGCCAATGAGATGCAGCCATTTATGGCAGACACCAATTTCCTGGCAAGCTGGTTTTGGAGTGGGAAAACCTGGGAACAGGTAGCATGGTGAGAAACTAGATGTTTTGGTTGCTGCTTATTTCACCAGAGTAGTTACCCTCACAGGGTTGCTGATTAGCACAATGAGGCCAGAGTTAGCTCATGTACCTGGGCAACTACAGGCTGACTAGACATCCTTCAGGGCACAGTCCAGTACCAGCATCTTCTCTTTGCTTAGAAATCCAACCCCTGCCTGGCTCCCCTATGCCCGAGCCTCACTGCTACCTTATCCATGGCTTCTTGTCTCCTCAGTACTATGCACCTTACCCCACAGGCCAAACTCTTTTTTTTTATTTTTTATTTATTTATTTATTTTTTAAATTACACTCATGATATTAATCACATTTGTGGTATTCATAGATTACATTCACAGTATTCATTCAAATATATATATATATATATATATATATATATATATATATATAAAATTTTAAATGTCGAATGTCATTTCTTGAAGGGGGTATGAGGTCTTAATTACAGGCTTACAGCACAATGGGAGGACCCCGGAGGGCAGAAGTTCGCTACTGATATTTTATAATCTTGCATCTAAGCTGTTAATGCCCATTATTCAGGATACACAGACAAGGAACTTCCCTTAAGCATTCAGGAGGGTGGAACCTGGCAGGGAATTAGCATTGGGAGGATATCAAGGTCAAGGTCCACAAGCAAGGCAACAGTTACCCAAAATGGGGGCCAGGGCCCTGCAGGTCCCCCTTTTATTAAAAAATGAGCTTCTGACTTGGGTTGCGTGGGATGTCAGCAGGACACCTTACCCGTCATGGAGACACCTGCCCAGGCCACACAGGTGCTCTGTCTTAGGTTGGTGAGTGCCCACCAGGCATTACCCGTCTCTGAATACTCATTATCATACCGGCTCAATCGTGTGTGAGCTGCATGGTTAATTGCTGCCAAAGATCTCAAAGTAGCACTGCACAGCCCAAACTCTTGTTGGAGTTTTTATTTCCTTCATCTTGGACACTGCACAGGTGCTTTTCTGCTGATTTTACGTTGTGTTATAGGTTGTAGGGATTAGTATTGGCTGAGAAAGCAGGAACTGGAGAATTCCCTATGGACAAATTTTATTCTCTTTTAGCCTCCTGTTGAAGGAGGAAGGGGGGCATAGTCAGGAGGGAGGGAGGACATCATTGGGAAAGAGGGAGAGAGACAAAGGCACAAGCCCTCTCCTAATGACCATGGGGTAGGCTCGTGAGGCTCACTAACCATTGGTTCAGTATAGGAATGCTTGTCTCAGCTCACCAAGGCAAAAGACCCCTATTGAATGTCTGTCCAGGCTTCCACCATCTTCTGTGCCATCGTCTCCTCCAGTCTCCGCTTACTTTGAGCACATGGACTTGGAAGCGATGAAGTTGGTCTTTCCTTCCTGAGGCAAGGGTGAGTCACCTGGTTCCCTCCTAGTCTGGGGATGGGGGCAGGTGCTAGAATGTCCCTTATTGACAATATGCTTCTCTACAGCTGGTTAAAGGGAGCACCTTCTTGGAGACTGTGGCCATCTATGCGCAATGGCTGACATCTTTTTTTTTTTTTTTCCTTTTTTTTTTTTTTTTTGGTTTTTCAAGACAGGGTTTCTCTGTGTAGCTTTGCGCCTTTCCTGGGACTCACTTGGTAGCCCAGGCTGGCCTCGAACTCACAGAGATCCGCCTGGCTCTGCCTCCCGAGTGCTGGGATTAAAGGCGTGCGCCACCACTGCCCGGCTTTTTTTTTTCCTTTTTATATCAGCCACTTCCTTAAGGCTCTTTGGGATCTGGAAGAAAGTAATGGTGGTGGGAAATAGGCCCCCAGACCCTTAGTAGCTCCCAGACCTTAGCACATATGATGCCATGATGGAAGTAGCATTCAGGCTACACAATTCAGCATCCAGACAGCATCACATGCCAAAACGAAAACAAAGAACTAATCATCAGAGAAAGTCATTCTGAGAAAGTCGCTAAATGTACTAATCTTGCTTTTGGCTTCTGCAGTTCTGCTTCTGGCTAACTGTTTTCACTAACTGAAGTGTGCCAATCCAGGACATGTTTTTTGTGCTTAAAGGCTCATCCTGAAATAGGCTGGGGGCTACTAGGATCCCAAACACCCTGTGTAGTTGATAGCAGACTAAAAAAACTTTCTATTAGCTTAAACCTATGCCTGAGTAGTTTTGTTTGATGGATACCTCACAATGAAAAGGGATTGTCCTGGCCTGCAAGTCCATCACTTGACTACTTGGGTGTAGAGCAGCAACGTTAACATCATCAGAAGACTATGATAAGGACTCTGAAATGTCTACAGAAACACCAATAACAGACACATGAGGTAGTATTGAGCTTTCAGGGAAAAGACTGCCAAATTATAATTAGTGAATTCCAGGGGAGATGGTTTTGTACAGCCCTTCTGAACAGAATGTTTAGGGGCTGTCTAACATTCATGAGAGTGATGGGACAGCATTTCACAGAGTGGCCAAGCACAAGGTAAAAACAACAAACAGAAAGTCTAAATGCTTAGGTTTCAAGATGCAGATTCATCCAGTTTATCAGGTTATGATAAACTCCTCTGAATGACTTAGAAGGGAGAATTGGAAAGGCGGAATCTACTGTTTCAAAATGAGCAACTCTGCAGTGTTTGGTGCCTTCAGCACATTGTATAACCAACACTTCTATTTAGTTCCAAAGTCATGTTCATCATTCCAAAGGAAACCTCATACCCATTACAAGTTTCCCCTATTCCCATCTCTACATCAATTTATTTTCTCTCTGTGGACTTACCTACTCTCGACATTCCATGTGAATGAAGTCATATAGTATGTAACCTTTGGAGTTTGATTTCTTTTACTCAACATAAGGTATTCCAGATTCATCTATATTATGGTTTTAATGAGTTCTTTGTTTACATGGCAAATATTGTCTTATTGCATGGAGGATTGCACCTTGCCCATTCATTTGTTTCTGCCTTCTGGCTCTTGTCGATAGTGTTGCCATGAACAACCATATTTTCCATTCTTCTTTGTATTTAGGACATGCATTGTTGGGTCTTATGGAAATCTAATGTTAACTAAAATCCCTTTTCTGAATCTTAAAGATTGCAGCAGGTAGTAAGACATCTTGATTAGAGCAATTGTAAAGTAAATTCCAAACTCATGGGATTTCTGATGACTATTGTATGTATTAATTCAGCCACAGAGTGTGGATATTTCTTCATCACTATTCTGGTGTGCTCATGAGGGTGTTTAGATTAGACTTTGAGTTGGTAGACTAGATACAGAAGATTGTCCTGCCTCATGTAGTTGAGTGCCATCCAATCAGATTGCTGGGAACAGGCAAAAAGCACCTTGTCCTAACTACTGCCATGTAGCTGAAGTTTTCCTGGTGCCACCCAGTTCCCATGGTCCCCCAGCCCTCCAGTCTCGCAGCTGCACAGACCCAAATGAATACACAGAAGGCTCAATATTAATTAAAACTGCTCATCCACTAGCTCAGGCTAACTACTGACTAGCTCTTGTACTTAAACTCAGCCCATTTCTGTTAATCTATATGTTGCCACATGTTCCATGGCTTTACCTGTGTGCCATTACTTGCTTCTCCCTGGATGGCAGGCTGACCTCTCCTCTTCAGTTCTGTTTTTCCTTCCCAGAATTCTCCTTGTCTGCTTATTCCACCTATGCTTCCTGCCTGGCTAGTGGCCAATCAGTGTTTTATTTATCAACCAATTAAAGCAACACATTTACAGCATACAGAATATCCCACAGCACTGCTATTTTGACTTCAGACTCCATTTTACCTGTAGGGTGAAACAAAGTTCAGGTTCCCAGGCCCTGGAGGAGCTGGGAACCGTCCAATAGCTGACCCACCTCATCCTTAAACCATAGACATAGTCCTTGTGCAATTTTAGTTCTCTAGAAACATGGTAGCTCTTCCTAACCACAAAAGGAACAAATGAATCTGATTGGTTGGACTGAAAGGCTTGCATAGTATGTCAGTTGACAATGATGGAACATTCAAGAAAGCCCCTGATCTCTAAATCCTGACTGGTGACAATTGTAACTAAAACTTGGAAATAAATGTTTGCAATTTCTGTCCTTAAATACTTGCTTCAACTGACATTTGGGGGTCTCAGTTCAGCTCCCAAGTCTGTTCCGAGGCCCTGATCAATCAGTCCCCTCCTTCATTCTTTTGTGCTGCCCCCAGATTGAAACTTGCATTGCAGTAACCTCTTGTGTCTGCTTGGACTGACTCGGAGCCTCGGACCACAACAAGATGAAGGACTGAATAGGAAAGAAGTCTGACCATCCCCTCAACAGAACAGAGTTCTTCTTGCCCGATGGTTTCTAAACTGGTACCCGAGCTTTCCCGTTCTTCAGTCTTACTGAAATGTTGGTTCTTTGTGGGTTTTGAATGTGGGGGATTCAGAGGGAACCTGTGTTATTAGATCTGTTTCTACTTCACTGAATCTTCCTGCAGCTCTTGAGACATGCTTGACTCCGTAATTGTTTGAGAAATTCCTTAGAGTAAATCTTTTTATCCACACCCATGGGTATCATTTACCTGCTTTCCTGCCTGTTTTAGTTTCATTTCCCTTTTTCTGTGATAAAACATTCCAACAAAAGCAACTTAAGGGAGAAAGGACTTAGCTGATTCACAGTTTCAGGTTACAGCCCATAGGAATAGGTCCTCAGACCTTAGCACAATTGTTGCCATGTTAGAGGCACCAACCTGGCCTTAAAGCTAGCACATAGGCCCCCCCATACCTACCAAAATGTGAACAAAGTCCTAGTCTATCAGAGACCTAGTCCATAGTTCCTGAATGTACTGACCTGTTTTTTTGGCTTCTGTAGTTCTGTTGCTTGCTAACTGAAGTAGGACAATAAGGGTGTGGCTTTTTGTGCATAAAAGACAAAGGGCTGTAAGAATGAGGATGCATGATTTGGGAGAAGTTTCTCATGCAGACATTGGCTGTCAATACTTTCTTTTCAGCTTTAAGGTGTCTGTATGGTGGTCTCTGGTGGGCTTATCTTGAAACACCATCATCCAAGTCAAGGTGTATTTGAAGTAGCTGGGCACATTACATCTGTAGTTAAGAGCAGAAAGCAATGAATTCATGTATTCACACTAGTGCTTAGCTTGCTTCCTCTGTGCTTGTTCAAGTCAGTATCCCCTCCCCAGAGAATGAAACCACCAATAGTGAGTGGGTCTTCCCACTGCAATTAATGCAATTAAGAAAACCCCCCACAGACATATTCCACATATCCACCTCATCTAGACAATCCCTCATTGAGACTTCCTTCCCAGGTGATTCTGGATTGTATCAAGTTGATAATTAAAAGTATCTGTCTCTATCTATCTATCTGTCTATCTATCTATCTAATCTATCATCTATATTCTATTGTCTATCTCATCTATAACTTATATAGGTGTAGACATAGACACAGATACACTGTAAAGCTCCTGCTTCCACTAATAATTCTGGCTAATATAGATTTTCTTATTAAGTATAGTTCTAGAGAAATAGAATTTTAGGGAGGGAATTTCTGAATATATATTCAGGTTTCTAGAATTGGCTCTTTGATCTTACTGTATTTTTAAAATGTTAATAACTCCATTCCCAATAGTGAAGAGAGTACCTAATAGTCCATGGCATGATCTAGGTACAGAGAGCAGAGATCACCATTAGATACTTCTCACCAAATGACTTGCACAGAGGGTCTCACTGGCTCTGTTTTATACTTTCCATGATAAGAATACAAACATTACCTGATTGTTCCAAATGTCACTGTACAAAATGGAAAAAGAAATAAATGAACTCATGGAGTAGACTCTCAGTTCAAGTGTTGTTTGTTTTGAAATCTCCTTCTTCCTTTAAAGAGAATCCCTCTGTTGTTTACATGGGGATTGGTGAAAATCAAATCCACAATATCATTCTGGAATTGGCTGAGGTACAGTGTAAGTGTGAACAGTGACTCAAAGGCAGTCGGACTCTGAGAGTGGTAATGGGAGCACTGATGAGGCTGGGGACATTGGTCTTCTTTCCTGTGATACGTATTGTTGATGGATGAAGTCTCTCTCACTCCAACAGAAGTGGCATCTCCCCCAACTTCTAAATGGATTACTTGGATACTTAAAGACACTGCCATGGCTCTCCTTGAGGCAGACCACTGAAGTCTACGTTACTTTTCCCCAGAAGCCATCTTTTACCACCCCTCTTTTCCTCTAGACCAACAAATACTTAAATTTTACAATCTAGTTAGACAGAAATCCTGGCAACATGTTTGTAGACAGACATTGTGGCTGAAGAAGAACCAGAAGGAAGATAAAACTTAGGTACATCACCAAATTCACCAGTATGAGCTCCCTGAACAGACATCTTGCACTTAGTGTTGTGGTTCAGAGTCTGTGTCTTAGTTAGGGTTTCTATTGCTGTGAAAAGACACCATGACCACGGCAACTCTTATAAAGGAAAAACATTTAATTGGGGTGGTTAGCTTATAGTTCAGAGGTTCAGTCCATTATCATCATTGAGGGACATGGTGGCGTGTGGGTAGACATGATGCTAGAAAAGGAACTGAGAGTCCTACATCTTGACCTACAGGCAACAGGAAGTGGTCTGAGACACTGGGTGTATCTCGAGCATACGAGACCTCAGAGCCTGTCCCCACAGTGACACACTTCCTCTATCAAGGCCACACCTCCTAATAGTGCCACTCCCTATGAGATTATGGGCACCAATTACATTCAAACCACCACAGATGGGGAGGGGTTGGATGTTTGGATGAAACATGGACCTAATATGATCCACTTTGAATATATTATAAATACTAGATCTGCCTTGATATAACATTAAAAATGGAAGGTATTCAAAGGTTTAAGGAGATTGGAATGGTGAATGGTTTGTTATTTAACCCCCACTTACCTGAGAGGGTCCAACAGAAATACCTCCTAGCATCATTGTGAGAACCAAATTTGGGAAAGGAGCCACAGCATTTTTGAGAGATCCGTGATTGCTGTTTTACTGGGGATGCTGTGAATGTGTTGCTCTGATTGATTGATTGATTGATTGGCCAGTAGCCAGGCAGAAAGTAAGTACAGGCGGGACAGAGAGGAGAATGCTGGGAAGTGGAAGGCTGGGTCAGGTGATGATCACCTCAGCGATGAGAAGCAACATGTAAGATACAGGTAAGCCACGAGCCATGTGGTAAGTTATAGATTTATAGAAATGGGTTAATTTAAGATATAAGAACTAGATAGCAAGACACCTGAGCCATTAGGCTAAACAATTTAAATAATATAAGTGACTGTGTGTTTATTTGAGTCTGAGTGGCTGCTGGCTTGTGGTGGGACTGGAGATAACTTTAGCTACATTGCTTTTTTGTTGTTGTTGTTGTTGGTTTTGTTTGTTTGTTTTGACCCATAGAACCATAGCCACTCAGATACACAAACCTAAATGCAGTGGGAGTAACTGGATTCCAGATTGGCACAGGCCAAGTGGCAGCACCTAGCCACCAGAGACAAGGTGAAGAATGTTAGTAGTATAAACCACAATTAAAGTACAGCATGATGGAAGTAACAAATAGGTTGTCTGGAATAGAACAAGCCCTCAGGCATCTCTCACTATTACCTTCCCTGTGATTAAAGTATGTGGAATACTAGTCCAGTCCAGACAGGGCTGATGCTGTTGCTCTATGTTGTTAGGAACTTGTTTGTGTGCATAAGGAAAAAAAAAAAAACTTTCTCTTGTTGGGCTTACCACCCTATCAGACAACATGAGATGTATTTACATTGTAGTGTTTAGGTTATGGGATATCACTAAAATGACTATATATTGGTTAGAGTCTGTATGCCATATATCCCTGCTTTTTCTGTTCTTATCAGCTCACCATGCAGCATGAGATGGAGTTGCATCATGGTATTCAAGGTATGGAATGTTGAGAAAAAAGTGAACTACTGTACAGAAAATTCTGTCTGGGGAAGCAGCTAGTGTGTTTATGGCAGTAGGCATAATAGTTTTGCCATTTCAAATGGAATTTTGTCTTTATTTGGAAATGATGCTTGGTTTAAGATGTGTTAAGATGCCAGGTTAACAGAACTGGACTTTCTGTGGCTAATTTCTATGTGTCAACCTGACTGGACAACAGAATGCCTGGTCCTTGATTAGTTATTATTCTGGGAGTGTCTGTGAGGATCATTGAATCATTTCAGTAGATCGACTGAGTACAGTAGATGGACCCTCAAGGGGGTGGGTCTTAACCCATGAATCAAAAAACTAACTAGAAAAAAGGAGTTGTTTCCTGTCTAAAAGAATTCTTGTTGGATAGTCTTTAAGCTAAGACATCACCTTTTTACAAACATCAGATGTGGATAGAAACATCAGCTCTTTTGGATTTCTCCTCTTCCTTCCTCTGTTCCTCCTCCTGCTCCTCCTTCTGCTCCTCTTCCTGCTCCTCCTTCTGCTCCTAACCCTGCTCCTCCTCTTCTTGCTCCTCCTCCTCCTTTTTTTTTTTTTTTTTTTTTTTTTTTTTTTTTTAATTTTTGAGACTTGGACTTACTCTGTAGTTCAGACTGTGCTGGACCTCACAGCCATTTTCCTGTCCCATTCTCTCAAATACTAAGATTACAAGAGTGAGCCCCCATACCCAGCATCTCCCTGGGTCTTGAGCTTGTTGGCCCAGGACTGCACCATTGGCTCTCTTGTGTCCCTTACTTGCTGCCTCACTTGAAATCTGAGGATTTTCCCATCCTGTGAGTATACGAGCCAATTCTGCCAAGCAGTCTGTTACTCTCTGTGTTTCTCTGAGAAGTCTTAATAGTATCTCCCAAGAAATCTCTCAGTGAAACATGGTGTGTACCCCTGGCATAACATTGGTGCAGGAGTATAGAATCAGGTTGCTGTAAAAATAAAATAGATAAGTCTCATGGCTTGGGCTTTCCCTTATAGTAAATTAAAAAGAAAAAAAAAAAAGAAAGAAAAACAAACATGGCAGCCATCTGTGATGTCCAGAGGTCTAAGTATTGTCTGCAAAGAGAACCATAGTCACAATGCTTGGCTAACCCTGCAGGCCACTGAGGAGAAAAAAAAAAAAAAAAAACTAAGGAAAGATGTTCTGAGGAGGTCAGGGGACCCCACTTAACATGCAGCAGGCTCCACTTTGTCATGTAAAAGCTTTTGATCTCCCTCTGCTACTTACGTAACAGATATCAATATGAAATTAATGTTTTTGAAATGATAGAATAGTTCCTTTACTGTCACCTGTGTCCTTATTTCCTGTTGCAAAAACTATAGAATAGCCAGAGCTTGTGAAAATTGCTTTATGAAATGGAAGACCACAATGCCGTGTTGCCTGATGTCCTGGCCACAGCTAGGGGCCACAGGAACTGAGGAGTGCCCGGCCTTTGTGACCATGGAGCAATCCCTTGGCTCCCAGCCAGCTGGTTGAAGGAGCACATGCAGGTCAGCAAAACATTTGCAGTGTAAGCGTGAGGACCCGAGTTCAAGTCCACGAACCCATGTACAAAGTTGGGGATTGTAGCACAAATTTGTAATCCCAGCACTGTGGAGGCGGTGACAGGCGGACCCTTGAGGCTTATCAGCTAGTCCAACTAGCACAATGCACGAGCTCTAGGCTAATGAAAGGCTTTGTCTTGAGAATAAGGTGAATGACGCTCCAAAGGCACGCATACACAGAGCAGGTGCGGGGGAGGGGCCACGCAGGATGGGGAGGGCGGGCGGATGCAGACAAAAGGGAAGGGAATGGTCACCACAAGGGTGCTGGGATCATATGGGGCTCCGGAATAACCCTAGGCTTATGGTGTCTTCCTATGCTTGTACTTGCCTCCTGTGAGCAGCTCACTCTTTGCTTGAACTCTGAAAATTACACCCGATCCCTCCTTTTAGGGATTGCAGGTATAGTGTGCAGTAGGGGCACGGTGGCAAAATGAGCGACAGCCAGACCCCAGACCCTTTTCTTTCCCAAGCGTCTGCTGGGGAACTACCAAAATGTAAATATCTTGGCAAATTAATGTGATACCTGACATTACAGGAAAGAGGGGACCAGTGGAGTTCAACCACTTACATCAGGAGAAAGGGAGGTCAGGGGAAAACGTGGCCCTCGTCTCTCCTGCACGTGCCCTTGTGTGGGGTCTGGGAAATGATGGACATGCTCCTTGTTTATGTCCAGGAAGGGCCCCTAGGGCAGCTGCTTAGAGCCCAGACCGACCTCGCCTGCACCACCCATCTAGTGAAAAGATAAGATTTCTCAGCGGAGGCAGAACACCAGGAGACATTTGATGCCTGCCTTATTCAAGTCACCAATAATCTCTCTTGCATCACTCACTTTTGTTAGAATTGGCTAATAGACCACATGCCTCTGCTGAAGGTCGGCAGATATAAGCAGTGACCCTGCACGCTGACTTCCTGAAGCCAGCAGGGAGCAGCCAGCATGGGGCACGCTGGACGCCAGTTCCAAGCCCTGTTCTGGAAGAACTGGCTTTGCAGACTGCGGCACCCAGTAAGTGTCCTGGCTTTCCGGAGGGTTTTGGGAGGGAGGACTGGGTAGAGATCAGGGTCTGATCTGGCCTACCCTGCTTCTTGGAAGGTGCCAGCATCCACGAGGGACCCAGAAGGCAGTTATTTTCCAACAGAACCTATCCTATAGGCTAACATTGCTGAACTCTCACGGACATTTTATTGTTGAATAGAATCTGTCAGAAAAAAAGGATAGTTTAGAAATAAAGTGACAAGTGGAGCTTGAAAGAATTGGCATTTGGGACTTTTGTTACAAAAACTGAGTTGCAAATCCTCTGACTTAAGAAACAAGGCATCAGAAATGTTTAATGCATAAACATAATATTATAGTTGCTGATGCTGAGTCTAAACCGGAGGTCTAAGAACATAAATGGGCTCCACACCCATACAGCCCTCAGTGTTAATCTATGATGTCCTGTCTTAGTCTTACTTCACATCTTTTTTTTTTTTTTTTTTTCAGAACTACATTCAGTTTACAGCAGCTAGGCTTTCCTGAGCAGAGTGGAGTTGAGCAAACCAAACTTGTACAGATATCTCAGCTTAAAAAAAAACCTCTCAGAAATATGGTTATGATGAACAGTCTTTTATCCCTGCTGCTTCTGAGTAAGCCTCAGCACTAGAAATGTCCATTTCAGCAGTGGACCTGCCAGTCATGACACCTGAATTTCATATGGCTGACTCCTTCAGCCGAGTATCCTCCCCTTCTTCTCAAAATAAAGCAAATGTTTAAAGGAGAGTTTCTCTGTCCTGAGACATAAGTATCAGAAGAATCGAGTTGAGAATTTGATTGCACAAAAGGTTTGACATCAGAGATAAGCAAGTGAGACACATGCTTTCTGATGAACTGTGAATGTGTTATTCTCTGCCAGTGAGGTTTTCCTTTGATGAACAGTGGATTTCATTAACATGTAAGTTGTGGGATCTACACCTGTCTTCCCACAAAACAGTGTTCCAGAGGAAACTGGCTTCCCATGAACACATTGTTCTTTTCCTTTTGTGTATGTGAATTCATTAACTTCAATAGCCCAGTGATGGAGTGATGGGTGGTACCCAGACTCCCTCGCTCCTGAGTGGTGGAGTGTGCTGCTTTCTGAGTGGGCTCTGACATTTACTAGTTGACTCATACAGGTATCTTAGTTGATTTCCTCCTGGGGAGGTGGCCAGAATGGTTAGTGTACTTAATGTGTTCACCACAGAGCTCCTCAGATGAGTGGGGGAGATTCTTAGCACAGCACAGTATGAAAGAAACTGATGCTTTGGTCATCTAGGACATGAGCCATGGGCTCTGTGAGGAAGAGAGGGGAAAAGAGTGCTAGGCTTCCAGCTTGCATGACCAGAAATGGGTCAGAGGGGAACCTCAGAGGCAGTAGGATGGTAATGTGTTCACATCTCTTAGTCAAATTACAGTGGAAATATTGAGGGCAGGCCCCTCTGGGTGAATGTCTTTAAACTGACCTAGTTTTCCTAGCTTCCTCTCCTCCAAGGATGATTTGTAAATTCTGTTTTTTATATTATGGAAATAGAGTGTTGTCACAGATAGGGACAACCAATCTGAGTGAAAAAAAAAACAGTCTCAAATAAACGTTTATTCAATGAATAAGAACTTGGCATTATTTGTATGAGAAAAGAAGCTTGTCTGTTTTACATGTACTTAAAAACCCCTTCATTTGCTTATTTGATGATTGTAAATCCTTTACTTAAATTTGAAGGCTTTTTTCTCTTTTTCTTTTTGTTTGTTTGTTTTCAGTTTTGGTCTTTCTACGTAGCACTGGTCACAATGTAGACCAGGCCAGCCTAGAACTCAGAGATCCACTTGCCTCTGCCTCTCAAGTGCTGAGATTAATGGTGTGTGCCACCACACCTAGCTACTTAACTTTTAAATTATGTGTCTATTTGTGGATATGTACATATGACTGTAGGTCTGAAGAGAGTATCAGTTGCTTGGAGTTGATATTATAGGCAATTGTGAGCCAACCTTTCTGGGTGCTGGCAACTGACTTTGGGTGTCTGGAAGAGTTAATGACTGAGCCATCTATCCAGCCCCTATTGTTCCTTTGAAGATCATTTTGTTATAGATATTTCAGAGAAAAATTAAAACAAGATAATGGATAGATAATACTCATCCTTATAGATGGTTAAGATTCTGTTTTGGATAATTGTTTATGAGAAGTCTAGTTTTATATTTACATGAGCACCACTAATTTTATTACTCGAGTTTTTATTTTATTTATTGCATGAGCATTATTATAAGAATATGGAAATAAATTTAAACCACATGAAATTCCATTTAGATGATTCATGTGTTTGCTTTCTTGGCATTTATAATTCACATATTTTGATTGTTAATATCATAGACTTCCCCCTTTTTACTAACCATTGAAGCCTAACATTTTACAAGTTGATGTATGGTCTTCTTATCCAGTGGCTTTATTGCATAATATTTCCTCATCAGAATCACATAACTATTTGACCATGTCCTTGGTGCATGAAGGCATATTTTTGCATATGTTTCTGTTCATGTGGTATGTGAGTGTGTGTGTGTGTGTGTGTGTGTATGTGTGTATTAGAGACTGACATCAGTGTCTTTAATATTCTGCACCTTTGTTTTTGACACAGGGTCTCATACCTGGAGCTCACTGATTCTGGATGACTAGTTGGCCATTGAGCTCCAGGGATGCTCCTGTCCCTACATCCCTGTGTTAGAATTCCAGGTGTAAGCCACCATGCCAGGCTTTTCTCCTTTTGATATATGGATGCTGGGGAGGTAGAGATTCAGGTTTTGATGTTGTCACAGAAAGTACTTTACTAACTGAACCATTTGTTCAGTCTCAGGTACATCCTCTTGGAAGCGTTTTGTTTTTGTTTTAGTGTTAGTTTTTACTTAGTTTCCTGGAGTTGGTTTCCTGGACCTGGGCAGATTGATAGAAGTGGTTGCTCTCCTCAGGAGTGTCCATGGACATGGATAGACTCTGACCAAGCTCATCAACACTATTATAATCAGGATCTATGAGCTAGGATTTTATGCATGAATTTATATATTTGTCTTTGACTTATCCTAACTACACAGCAACCAAATTCATTACTTAAGACTTTAAAAATGAAATAAGAATACTCTTAGCCATGCATGATGGGTAATCGTGATTGTCAACTTGATAGGATTTAGAATTTCTGTGGAAACACATTTCTGGACATATCTGTGAGAGGTTATCTAGATTAAGATAACTAAAGTGGGAAATCTCATCGTAAATGGGTGGCTCCATGGACTAGGGTCTTGGATTGAATAAGAAGGAGAAAGTGAGAAATGGATATAAACATCCACCACTTTCTACTTCCTGGCTATGGTTACAATGTGATCAGCTGCCTCCTGACTCGACTCTACCTTCCCTGCCACTGTGGATTATTTCTCCAAAACTGTAAGCCAAAATGAATGCTTTCTTAAATTGCTTTCCTCAGGGATTTTGTCACGGCGATGAGATAGCAAATATTCACCAATGCTGCTTTTTGGTAGTGTCATAATTCTATCTTTTTAAAATTTATTTTTAAATCTCCTCTGCTTTAATGTGGTCGAGTGTGGTTGAGCCCGACCTGTTTACTATGGACACCATTGCCCAACCTGACCCTTGACCTTTCTTGGGGTCACTGCTGTCAGATCCCATGCATCCTGATTCCTGTTCTCTGGTGACTGCTAACCTCTCTCCTGTTGCCCCCATTGGAGGGGATCCTGGTCATTCATCAGGTAATGAAAGCTAACCCAGCTGTTTGAGTTTGGACAGCCTTGCTGAAGACTTTGGCTAGTAGTGTGGGATTAAAGTGTCATGTGGTGTACATGGATAGCATGTTGGATCTTGAATGTTCTGTAAAATCTCATGAGGAAGAGGCTTGGTCTGTAGGATGATGCTATGGGGAGTTATGGCAACTTTAAGTGCTGAACCCTAAAGAGAGGTTATCAAATCATGGCAGGCATGTAGCTGAAGGCATTATGGAACCCAGGTCTTTCCTTCTCTTTCTTTGCTCCCTGGCTTATGGTGGTTTTTCTCCACTACAAATTCCTTCCATGATGCATAGCGTCACCATAGGCCTGAAACAATGGGGCCAACTAATCATAGACCAGAACTCTATGACTGTGGGTCAAGTTAACTTTTCTTTTTATAATATGAAGAGTTTGTTACTTTGTTATAGTAACAGAAAGCTGACTAATACAGGTATTGTGGTTCTAAAAACCTGTAGTTAATTCTCAACTACAGACAGCCAAGGACAAAACTGTATTGGAAATGTTCTTCTGCTCTGTACTCTTCAATACAGAACCCAGTGACATCTACTCTGGACTCCAGACCCTTCTCACACATAATTCTCAGTGTTGTTGGTTCAAAAAGCCATAGTGATACCACAAATAATTTCTGTCAGATACAGACAAGAGTTATGGTTTCTTTTCCATGTTCCTCTTTTTTTTATTAAGAGATTTTATATTCATTTTACATACCAACAACAGATTCCCCTGTCCTCCCTCATCCCACCCCCATAGCCCTCCCCACAACCCACCCTCCATTCCCACCTCTTCCAAGGCAAGGTCTCCCACAGGGAGTCAGCAGAGCCTGGTACACTCAGTTGAGGCAGGTCCAAGGCCCTCCTCCCTGCACCAAGGCTGAGCAAAGTGTCCCACCATAGGCACTAGGCTCCAAAAAACTGGCTCATGCACTAGGGATGGGTCCCATTCCTACTACCTGGGGTCGCCTAAACAGTTCAAGCTAAACGACTGTCTTGCTTATCCAGAGGGCCTAGTCCAGTACCATTAGGGCTCCTCCACTATTGGTCCACAGTTCATATGTCTCCACTAGTTTGGCTAGTTGTCTCTCTCCTTTTTCCAGTCATGGTCTCGACGATATCTCTTGCTCATAGAATCCTTCCTCTCTCTCATCAATTGGACTCCTGGAGCTCCACCTGGGACCCACCATGTTCCTCTTTCAGGCATGGCTTGGAAGAAGTCCACAATACTCTCAGAGTACCAGTATAACAGCTTTTATGCTCAACACATATTCAAGTTCAAATCCACTACCATTAGAAAGCTCCCAAGTAGCCCAGCCCAAACAGGCTGAATTTCAGCCTGTATCCACTTCAGGCTCTAACACTTAAAACAACCTTAAAAAAGACTATTTCTCTTTAATATGGAAGGAAACAGGCTTTCAGATTTCATTGACTTAAACCTCTGGCATTTTATCTGTGGTTTTGTTTTATAAAAAGAATCTCACACTTATTTGAGATTTTCATCCATCTCTGAATTCCAATGCTCAAACCTGACTTGGTTTGAAGCATAATGTTCTTTTGAAAAAAAAAAACAAAAAACAAAACTTGCTGAGCTCAGTTTCTGCATTTTTTCTAAAACTGGAAACAATCATAGATATAAAGCCCATCTTTCTTTTGGGCATTATCTTAGGGCTGACTCTATTCTTGTTACTATTTCTGTGGAGTTAGAAGTTAAAATTCAATTGTTTCCTGCTAAATATATTTGACTTAAAGTTTTGTTAGCAGAAACCAGGAGGTCATTGGTCAAGTGTCTGAACTCTTAGTTCGGTTGGTTTAAAAACAAACAAACAAACAAACAAACAAACAAAAAATGTGATCTGAAGGACTGTCCTGACAAGATGCTAGAGTTGTGTATCTTTTAATACCTCAGAATACCTTTTTATTAAAAAAAAAACTCAAAAGTTCAAATGTTCAAACGTTATATTAGCTGACATTGGGTACACTTCAAGTGAACTGACCTATAAGTGGCTTAAATGAATAGCAGCATTTAAGGGTTACTGCTGCAGTCTCAGTATTGAAACCAATATTCTCTGAATTAGGAGTCTTGCTTCTCCCTGATGCTTGGTAAGATCTTCCCGATCAAGAGAGATATTTTAGAAGTGAGCCTGTCGTTGCCCTGCAGGCTAGTTAGGCAAAATCTGTGCTTACTCATGGGACATATATGAGTCTGCTTAGGCCACTATAACAAAATACTATACACAAGGTGCTGTAAAGAGAAACGTGTTGTTTCGCAGTTGGAGGCTGGAAGCCCAAGGCTCAGCTATGGGCAGACTAGCTTCTCTGAGGAGTGGTGTTTCCATGGCCCTTTCTGTGTCTCTTTTCATCATCATCCCTGTGTGTCTCTGTGTGTCTAGAGTTTTCTCTCATAAGGACAGGACATGCCATGTGGAATCAGAGCTCATTCTATTCCAGTATGACTATGTTTTTAACAAACTGTGTGTCCAATGGTCCCGTTACCGAGTAAAATCAGACTGTGAAGTGCTGGGGGCTAAGGACTTCACCCTAGGAGCAGCAGGGAACTAGTACAGAGCCAATGATAGCCGGGCTGAGGCTTGGGCTCCACCTTTGTTAGTACAACTGTTGCCTCAGGAGATAAAGCCAAACCTTGGGTGGTTAAGGACTTTTAATAACTCAACTGTAATCCTCAGGTAACACCATTCCACACCGAGAAATGCTCTACTTAACTCATTTGGGTCAAAGGAAAGATACTTGCTTTGTAGAGCTCAACTTCTCTCCAGGAACGGTGGCATGGTGAGTCCAAGGCCAGCCTGTGTTGCATGAGGAGAAGCTGTCTCAAAATTCAAACAAAAACAAAGAACATTGCTTCCTTAAGAATCTGCTTAAATCTCCAGTCATCATAAAGAGAACTACAACACCCCTCCCCTCCCAAGTTTCAGGGTTCCCCCATGGGTCTGGGGTGACAGAGAAGTCCCAAGGCTCTGATTCTTGCTAACTTCTGACAATGTGGAACAGTTTAAAGGTAACCAACCACGACTCAGTGACTTCTCAAATACCTGTGTTGTATTTGAATGGACAGATGGGGCAAACTCTGCTGAATTTTCTGCAAACTGTATGCCCCGAGGACTCACATGGTAGCTGTTCTCAACCTTTCATCGAAAGTCCCAGGTATCAGTTAGCTTTGTCCGGTTCTCAGAATCCTCTCAAGGAAAGGCTTGAGCCATGTGACCTGGCTACATGGCCAGTGGTCTGACCCTGCTTGGATCCCTCTGATGGTTTTTGTCCAGCACTGTCTAGGAGTTGGTGTAGATGCTGATTAGATGATTTTTGCTTGGGTCACAATAGCAAAAGTGTCAATGGCCAGGCCTACTCTCTGGGACATACTTGTAGTTACCAGAACGCACAAGTTCTCCAGGCTCAACACACTTTTGTGGCTCAGTCTGTCAGTCAGTCTGTCAGTCAGTCAGTCAGTCAGTCAGTCAGTCAGTCAGTCAGTCATCAGAAGCGCCTGAAAGGCACTGCTAATTGGTTACCTGCTGACAGCCCTCAGATCTTTCTGCTTTGCCTCCCAGCAGCCTGCTGCCCTAGAAGAGCTCCAGATGCAGGCGTTGCTGAGTAAGACTGGGGTGAGAGATGAGGAGTCCCAGGAGCAGTTCATTTGCCTGTGCATTATTCTCCTGGTTCCCAGCAGCCATGGAGAAGTTGTTCACTTTCCATAATTAAGCCCCATAGGCAGCATTTTAGCCAGCTACACTCATATCTGGATGCCTTGCAACACTGTGACCCTCTGACTGAATTCTCTTTACACATCTGGGGAATAATCTGGTGTCTGTGGGATAGATAAGATAACCACTAAAAAGTGCTGGGGGGGGGGTTCTGGTGTGGCCTGAGGCTGTTGGCTGCTATGATACACCTGTTCTAGACTCTGGGAAGGAAACTCTTGGGTCATCGTGAGGCTACTACAGGTCATCTGGGTATGTCTCAGTGACCTGGGAAAGGCAATTCAGAAATCCAATTACCGAGGAGCAAACATGTTTTGTGGTTTTAGAGCTGAGAGCTGGCATGTCCTGAGCTTGTTTGCCTTTCTTCTATTCATAATGAAGGGATCACAGGGCTCTTTCAGTTCTGATTGACCTTAATTTGCTTCTAATCCTTTGATTTGGCTGTATTTTCCTCCCATCCCCTTGCTCAAAGCACAAGTAAACACAAAACTACTGGCTGAGGTGGGGCGGGGACTAAGGAGCAGACCAAACACTTTGAAGGGCAATGAGGAAATGTCTGCAGGAAGAAAGGGTCTCAGGCAGTTTGGGTCCCCTGTAGGTGTCCTTTGGGTCCTGTCCCATGGCCCGAGGGTAAGAGCCTTCAGCCTTCCAAAGGAATGGGAAATGTCTGGATTCATTACTTCCCCATTTGATTGATTACCAGGAGGAAAAAGAAATGAAAACAAACAGACCCTCCTCTCTATGATATTGTCGTTGAAGTTGTCCAGGACTGTGGAGAGAAAATGCTAAGATCACCAAGAGGCTAGGTTTCTTTTATGTAGGATGGCGGCTTCTGTAGAATGGAACAAAAGCCCCTTGAATGCATGGGATTTCTTTGCTGTAATTATGGACTTTGGCATAGACAGGCCCATTTCTGTTGTTGCGTTGAGAAGAGGTCTCACTCTGTAGCCCCGGCTGCCTTGAATTCCTGATTCTCCAGCCTCAACTCTCCCCATGCTTGGATCATAAGTGCGTTCTACATGCCCTGTAGGCCTGGAGTTTTTGTGGGGGTCTGGCACTGAGGCCTGTCCCAGGGCGTGTAGAAACACTGTCAGGTTTGAATGCCTCCCTAGCATGTGCTGTCCGTAGCCTAGGGTCTGGAGCTCTCTCGGGACAGGTGTACCTGTGTGCTCTGGTGCTCCTCCGTCAGGAGAGCAGCACTCCTGCGCAACATGGGGGAAGCGGCAGAAGGCACTGAGTACAGTCATCGAGTTAGGGAGTTGTGGCTGAACCCGGCTCAAAGGAGCTGAAGCACAAGGCCCGAGGACGGAGCCAGTGAGTGGCCAGTACTCACGCTGGATGAAAGCATCTCTCCCTCTGTGCTGGCAGCTGTTACCTGCTCTTTTGCCACACTGCCCAGAACCATACGGCATCCCTGTGCTGTGGGATGGTCTGTATGTCAAATTACTCTGATTGGTCAATAAATAAAACACTGATTGGCCAGTGGCCAGGCAGGAAGTAGGTGGGACAAGGAGAGAGGAGAGTTCTGGGAAGCAGAAGGCTGAGGCAGAGAGACACTGCCAGCCACCGCCATGACCAGCAGCATGTGAAGACGCCGGTAAGCCACCAGCCACGTGGCAAGGTATAGATTTATGGAAATGGATTAATTTAAGCTATAAGAACAGTTAGTAAGAAGCCTGCCATGGCCATGCAGTTTGTATGCAATATAAGTCTCTGTGTTTACTTGGTTGGGTCTGAGTGGCTGTGGGACTGGCGGGTGACAAAGATTTGTCAAGGCAGGAAAACTCTAGCTACATCCCTGTGTCTTATCTCTCCAAGCTGATCGTGAACTTTAGCTCTGGATATCCTTCCTCATAGCTTTACTTCCCATTTCATAGATTCAGGAAGCTGAGGCCAGGGAGGGGGCATGCCCATCGTTGGCACAGACCAGCGGAAGTAGCAGGGCCTGCTTTGAGAGACCTGGATCTCTCTGAAGCAGAACTCAGGCAGGCCCTTGCTGGCTCTTCCGGTGAACAGCACTGAATGCAATCTTATGGAGTTTATCTGATGATGACGATGACAACTGAAGTGAGTTAAGCAGGACAGAATGTCCCCAAGCAATGAGAGCCAGGAGACTCTTTCTTATGTACGCCAGGGTTAGAGTTGGTGGTCTCCACATGTGAGCTGTCAGGAGCTGCTACTAGTGTTACCAGAGCACAGCCTTGCTTGTGTCTCTGCCATAGCCTCGAACTCTGTCCTCAGTACACACTGGCACGCTCCATCAGAGGGAGAGCTGAGACACTAGTCTTATGAGTTCTGTTGTGAGGAATCATCCTTGTTTCCAAGGGCATCTTGATATCCTAGCATGTATATACACAGGTATGTATATGTCTATGCACACACATATATAATATACATGTTTTACATGTATTTCAAATATATATGTATGCCAAATATACGTTTTAAGATTTACTTTTACTATTTTAATTCCCTGTATGTACGTGTATCTGTGTGTGTATCTGTGCATGTGAGTGCAGTGCCCTCAGAAGCCAGGAGAGGGCATCAAATTCCTGAAACTGGAGTTACAGGAGATTGTGAACCACCAGACACAGGTGCTAGGAACCAAACTCAGGCCCTCTGTAAGAGCAGTAAGTGCTTTTAGCCAGTGAGCCACTTCTCCAGCCCTTTGATAGATGTTGTTACCTATATGTTTGGCACGCTTTAAGTAACTTTGCTTAACAGAAACGCAGCTGAACCAGAACGGAACTTGGATTAATTTTCTGGTCTGGTTTGCACTGTCTGCTGACCCACTTCTTTCCAGGAGGAACGCACAGGTCACGTGATATGGGTTGACACAGCCAGCGCTGATTTCTTGCTGCCCTGTGTGGTTTGTATTTGTAACTTATTCCATCTACAGTGGTGTAATATGGTTTATTTAGTTTTCCATTTTGAGGGTTTTTGTACAAGGTTGGATTTTTTGCTCCAGATCTACTTTCATTTATATGAAAAGTCTGCTAGCTTCCTTTCTGGCCTGGCAATTAAATATATGTGTTTCTCTGCTTTGTTGTCTGTTCTTTAGTTTTGTTATTCAGGTTTACTTTGTATATCATTATGCCATCTCCTTCCCTTTCTATGGACCTCCCATCTGCTAGTGTAATGCCTGCGCATGAGCCCCCACCCCCCCACAACAAGACCACCAAAGAGCCGATTTCTGATGTAAGAACAAAAGGTTTCCTTTATTCCGGCCTAGGCAGGGACCTCCCCGACACCACTTTGCAGTAGGTGAGAAGAGGGAAGGTCCCGAGCACTCACTTTAAGGGGTTTATATAGGAAAGGTTCACATGCAGAATGTTACATATCTCGGGGGCTAGGGATGAGGTAAGCATAAGGTTGCTAATTGCTAACAGGATTAAGAGTATCTATAGAGACATAAATTTTAATTCCCTATGTCCTGCTTTTGTTAACACATTCAGATTTATTGTTTTAGTCCTACACTCTCTTTCCAGTTCAACTTCTGGTCATTCGAGCCCATTACTCCTTATATCTTGTTTTGCCAAGTCTAGGATACACAGATTTATTGTCCCAGCCTTATATTTCCCACAGGTTCAATTTTTTGTCAGTTCAAAAAATGCTGGTCAGCAAATATGTTTGGAGGAATAAGGAGGAATAAATACTAATTTCTCCCTTTCATTCACTCGACTCAGCTACGGCAGAAAATGTGTGACCGCCTACACCTAGTAGCTCGCATACCCCAACTCTGGCTACAGTAATGGAGGGTTAAAAATGCTTCACTGAAAATGATTTGCCCTATCGATTTGCTAATGACCCAACCTCAGTTTCATTTTTTGCAACTAGAACAATATTGAAATACTTTTGAGAACATTCTAGAACTTGTTCTCTTGTTTCATAATGAGTGTGAGCTCTTGGTCAGAGTAAACCCAGTTATGATCTGGAGGCAGATGGCTTCCTTGTCTCTACAACATTCTCACCATAAAGCCTCTCCATCCGGGGTGTACATTATTGCATTTTTTCTGTCCTTTTTGAGATATGAGGGAAGAAATTGTTTCTTGTTCGCTTCTTTAATGCTGGAGGCTATAGCTCAATGTTGGACAAAGTTCGATGCTAAGTCAATGTTTAATAAATGAATGTCAGAAGACAGATGATTGCTTTTTGATAGAATGCAGGAGGGAGAAAGACATGTCAACTTCCTTTTTTCTCAGTGTTCAACCATCAAGTTTTGCAAGAGTTTTTCTTGGGGAAGTGGTTTTGGGCTTGAGTGGGATTTGCCTCTGAGCTCTTGGGATGTCCCAGCTCCTTGCTGGGCAGTAACATTTCCTGCAACTTAAGGTGGCATTTGGTACTGACTTTCTCATCAATTGCATGCACTGTGTGAGTGCTGGGTTGGCTTTTCTGAAGCAACAAAGGCCGAGAACACTTCTGGAAAAGTCCCTATTTCTGAGAGGTTGGCGTCAGGAGGCCCCAAACAGACACAATAGAACTTCGTGTGTACTGCAAAGTCTTTGTTTTCCAAGTCCAGGGTAACAAACTAATTAAGTGCTTTGCTTCAACTTCCTTGATAGTCTAAACTTAGGATGTTTCCCCTCCCTTCAGTCAATGAGATCTGGGGATAAGCTTCTCCCCCAAAGGGGCCCTTTTCTTTCTTAATTCATTGGTCATTTTATTATTATTATTTTTTTATACCAAAGCATTTTATCCTTTGTGTTTTTCCACTGTAACCCAAACCACATACTGCAGGAGCCACCTGGAGGATTTAAAAATGGCTTTCGGCTCTGTCTGGAGGGTGGTTTGTGCAAGTGAGGTGGAAGTTGACTTATGCACTCTGTAGGCATTAGCTTTGTACCGGTTACATCATGCATCAGTTCAAGGACACCAGGTAAAATAGTTACCTCACGGTTTCCAAGGTGTTAGCCCACACAGTGAAGCCCATCCCACTGGTCACCCTGAGGAACCTGTACTGCTTGGAAATGCCCCAGGATCATGGGAGGAAGCCAAAGATGGGCTTAGTTTTCATCTCAAAATGCCCCAAAGAACCCGACCCGGGTTCCTTTCTTTTCACAGGTGCAGGTGTAATATATATCCAAAATACCCAGGGACTCAGAGATGCTTCTGATTTCTGATATTTTCCAGGTTTTAAGAAACTTTCCTGTATCTATAATGAGATCCTTGGGGGGAAAGAACTTAACATCCCATCTAAACATAAAATTTATTCATCTTTCATGGACTTTTTTTTTTTTTTTTTAACACACAGCCTGAAGGGAATTTCATACTATAATATTATAGTTTTATACATGAAACAAAATTTCACGGTGTGCATTTTTCACTGATGGCATCATGTCATTGCCATGAATTTTCCAGATTGAGGGACATTTGTCCATTCACCTCATCCTCTATGAAGCAGGGGCTCCATGCATGTTGTTCACTATTTCACTATTTCCCCAGCTCCTACAATGGTGCCTGACATGATCCATGCTCTCTAATGAACAAGCAAGTCTATTATTTATTTTCAGTAGATTTCCTAAGGAATACAGGTGGCGGGGGGGGGCAGTGAAGAGGTGGGGGAAGAGAGGGTCAGAGGAGGGACTGGGAGGAGAGGAGGGAGGGGAAAATTGCAGCTGGGATGTAAAATAAATAAATAAAAGCAAAACTGAAAAAAACCCAAACAAAACAAAAAATCTATTTCTTCAGTTCCTAGATACAATACATTTTATTAAAGGAAAAAAGGAGGAAAACTGATGGCATTGTAATAGGGCTTCTTCTTTTTTTTTTTTTATAGTTTAAGGAATTTGTGTCTTAACACCAATATGATATCCGTGTTTCCTTCCACATGTTCTTTTTTTATTTTATTAAAATATTTATTTTATTTTATAATACTATTCAGTTCTACATAACAGCCACAGATTCCCTTGTTCTCCCCCTTCCTGCCCCCCTCCCCTTCCCCCCAGCCCACCCCTCATTCCCACCTCCTCCAGGACTGAGATCGACCTTTTTGACTCAGTCCAGGCAGGCCCAGTCCCCTCCTCCCAGATTGAGCCAAGCGTCCCTGCATAACTCCCAGGTTTCAAACAGCCAACTCATGCAATGAGCCCAGGACCTGGTACCACTGCCTAGATGCCTCCCAAATAGATCAAGCCAATCAACTGTCTCACCTATTCAGAGGGCCTGATCCAGTTGGGGGCCCCTCAGCCTTTGGTTTTTTCTTTCTTTCTTTTTTTTTTTTTTAAACATTTTTTCCCCCATTTAGTTCCATATCCTACATGACAGGCAGGGGCCTCCTCCCTACCTGTCTCCCAATCTAACTCTCAGGAAAACAACTCATAGAGCACAGTTGTTGAATAGCAAGTTCTCCCATTGATTGGGCAGCTCTTTTTTTTTTTTTTTTTTTTTTTTTTTTCTCCAATTTAATATGTCAGATCTGTACAGCTCTGTTCCTGGGCAATGTATTTCCTTCACAGGGCAGTTTGCCTGTTGCTAAGTGAAGAGTACATTGTTTTAATTACTATTACTTTATACAAGCTTTGGCATGTTAGAAGATGAATTCTTTTGACCTGTTGATATAAATGATCTTGAATATTTTTGGTTTTTGTTCTACTAAATACATCTGAGTAAAAGCTCATTAAGTATGCCAACAGGCAAACCCAAACCAACATACTTGTTGGGGTCCATTCAACAGCTTGATGGCTGTTCTTTTGTGAGGGGCTGTGGTTTACATTGAACCCAGAGGTCAGAAATGATATCTTCACAACAATGACACTTTTATGAATTAACAATGCTCATCTGTTCCTTATTTAATAGTGAGTATCTTTTAATAAAATTAAATATCATATAAAATTACACATATTTTTATGTTTTCACATTTTTTTCCTTCTTAGCTGTTCTACATTTTTGGCAGATGATTAAATATAATATAAAAATGTATTTTCTTATTGACTCTTGCTGGTAGTATACATAGTTATTGCAAGACACGTTACTGGAATGTTCGATGAAGATAAATTGGGATATTTTCATCCCCTGTTTTTGTCAGGTGTTCTGTATTAGACTATGAGGTATACACACGTATTCTTAGTCCTTATTATACATTGCTGAAATTTTTCATATTGAAGTTTTTTTTTTTTGGTAGTGTTCTTCTGAGTATCTTGTCTTATTTGTGTGTTTTTAACGAATTCATTTACTATTTACCTGGTATGTACGTCTCATCTCCTCATTCTTCATCATATTGCCTCTTTATAGTCTAACTTCATACATCCTAAATAGTACCTGTCAATGTCGTTTGAAAGACTGAAGTCCTTGTCTTTCAAATAGTTTAATCCCAGCGTTGTTTGGAACCCGAACACATGATTTGAAAGCTGCTTTAGTGTGTTGGGCCATGGGAAACCTGGTTTCTGTTTATCTTACAATTCTCTTTTCATGTGTTCTTGAGAAGTGATTTCTCTGTGACACTGTTCTAAATCGAGTAAGCTTCTCTCTCACAGCAGTCTGAAGAGACGTGGCTGCGTGTCCGCTTCTTGTTATCAGTGAGTGAGTTGTTGATGTCTGGCTACCCTGTTGATGAGTGTCTTCCTTGAACTCTTCTTGAGATCTTCTGAGAGTTTGGGTCTGTGTGGGTGTGCACATGTGTGTGTTGGGGTGCATATGTATGTGGTGTGTGTGTGTGTGTATGTATGTATGTTGTGTATGCATGTGCATACATGTTCCTTAGTTAGGGATTCTGTTGCTCTGATAAAACACCATGACCAAAAGCAACTTGAGGGGAAAAAGGTTTGTTTCACTTTACACTTCCAGGTAACATCACTGAGGGAAGTCAGGGAAGTAACTCAAGGCAGGAACTTGAAGGCAGGAACTGAAGCAGAAACCATGGAGGGGTGCTACTTTCTGGCTTGCTCCTCGTGGCTTTCCCTGTCTTCTTCCTTAAACAACCTAGGACCGTATGCCCAGTGTGGCACTGTCCACAGTGGGATGAACTCTTTCACAACAACCATTAATCAAGAAAATGTTTGACAGACTTGCCTATTATAGGCCAATGTGTGGAAGC
The DNA here is from genome assembly GCF_049852395.1 of Peromyscus maniculatus bairdii. NCBI lineage: Eukaryota > Metazoa > Chordata > Mammalia > Rodentia > Cricetidae > Peromyscus > Peromyscus maniculatus. The sequence continues at coordinate 12,488,678 of NC_134861.1, forward strand.
TTTTTCTCAGTTGAGAATTCCTCTTCCCAAGTGGCTGTAGCTTGTGTCAAGTTGATTAAAAAAAAAAAAAAAAACCCAACCAGGAACATATGTGTATGTGATGTATATATGTGTACATGTGTGTATGTGTTAGTGTATATTCACATATGTGTGTGGTATATACAGAAGTCTCCCCACACACTGTCTCAGAGGATTCCTATATTCTTTATAGTATTGTATTGATATTATCTGTAGATTTACATCTTTCATCTGCTTGGAAAAATCTTCAGGCATAACTTCAAAAGGATCACATTTTCTGTTTTTCCTATTGAGGGAACTTTGCATCTCTTTGGAACTGGTACCTCACCAGCAATGCACAGCTGTTCCTAATCAGCAGCACTGAAAGCAGAAATGATATTACTGGATTTTAAGTTCCTAGCCATTTTCATGTTGGCTGGATTTCACTGTCAAGCTTTTACCCCTCCCTTGTTCATCGTCTCTATATTATCTGTGTTCTCTAATCACTGAGAACACACACACACACACACACACACACACACACACACACACACACACACACACACACACACACACAACCGAGAGCATGTGTGTGTTTGTTTTTGTTCCAGGACAACTTTAGCTAGGTATTGTACATATTTTTATATAACATATATGATTTTTTAAAAATCACACTTACTTTCTCTCTGAGCATTATAGATACTGGGCCAGTGAGATTGTTCAGTGAGTTAAGACACTTGTTTCCATTCCCAATAATCTGAGTTTGAGCCCCAGAACCCACATGTTGAAGGAGAGCACAGACTCCTGCATGCTCTCCTCTGACCTCCACATGCACACCTTGGCATGAGTACACCTCCAGGAAGCAAGCAAGCAAGCCTTTCCAAAAGATCATTGTTTTCCATAAATACACTGACATTTACACAGAATGTTTTGAGGGCATGTTCAAGGTTGGCTTGTGCCCAACTGTTCAAGCTGCTCTTTAATCATCCAAAACTTAAAGTTTTCTTCTTTTATGTCTTCCCTTATCTTTGATCAATAGCCTGAAGTTCACGATCCCCAGTTCAAGAGTGATTAATTTTCTGAAATGCAGTAAAAAATGATGCTTTTAATCTTTAGATGAAGTCTTCCATAGCTTTGAGCATTTTTGGGTTTGATATTTTGAATTCTTTCCCTGAGGGATGCTAATTTCTTATATTGCATAGTCATTGCTTCTTTCTGTTTTAATACTTTTGTCTTTAAAATACTTTGAAAAGATCACTTGTTACACCCAACTCTATGTGTTCAAGAATTCATGTGTAACTAGTGTCTATTTTTTGTGATTTCAAAGTCAGTTGTGCATAACGATTTCTTCTGTTCCTTTTCTTTAGCTCAGTGGGCTTTCACTTTGTTCATCTGTCTTCTTTCTGAGCTCTTGTTTTTATGAAGTCATTCTTCCTTATGAAGGGCTTACACATGCTTCCATTTATTTCCTTTCTTATCACGCTCCCTGGCTCTCTTTAGCTTGTGTTTGGCTTACCTGTCTCTCTGCATTGTGTCTAGATAGCCGATGTCCTTTGAGGAACGTGACTCACACTTTGGCAGCCTGGCTAAGGTTCTGTGTTTGTTCTCGACTCTTTTCAATGGTTTTCTTTTCTAGATGTTTTTTGTTTGGTTTTCTTTTTTACTGGCCCCTGATCATGTCTTGTATCTCCTTTTTTTTTTTTTTTTTAAACAGGAGGTGTGGTGGAGATGAGGGTGGAGTTGAAGAGGAAGCTCATCTGAGATGAAAGACAATCTTTGTTACATTAATTGGGCGCTGTGTTCTCCTGTGAACTTTTGTTAAATATTTTATACTATGCTCATGCCGTTCAGTTGGGAAAGTTTCTGTGCAACTTTGGATTCAATACAGCAATGCCCTCCATTTGTTGTGTGTGTGCTGCTGGGGATCAAACACAGGGTCCGGTGCCGGTGCCGAGAGCTCTCCTACTGAATCCCAGGCCCTGCCCATCCTCTCCCCTCCTGTTGGGCAGCCTTGGAGGCTTCTGCGACAGTCATGCCCTTGCTGCTCATGCTCATGGTTTGTGTCATTAGATTAGTCCCTACAGCAGTTTTCCCAAGTGCTCTGCCAGAAGAAGGGATAAGGAGGCCCCCTTTGGCATGTCACTCTGTCAGCGTGGGTGCTATGAAGACAATGAAGATACACCACCATGGCTTTGGAGAATATGGACTGGGTTGGGACCAGTCATTTTGTAGGTTTTTGTTCATGTGCTTTTCTTTTGAGGATCAGACAAAGACAAGACCCCGCCCCCTCTAGCTTTTCCTTTTCACTGTGCCCCATGTTTTTATTATGTCTGGAGCAAGAAACTTTCACTGTATTTCCTATCCAGATCATTTATGCGTGTTCAGACTATGAGGGGAGTCCTGGATTCTTTCCCAGGGCAAAAGCACGTCTCTGCTCATGCTTGGGGTGGGATGTGGCAGGAATAGGGAATAAGACAGGGATCCCCTCACCCATGAAGGTCACAGAGGAGGGCCATGAAAGTCAGGTGTTAAGTGGACTCTCCACTTTCCCCTGGTGGGATCAGCTTCCTGGGACTCTGGTAAAAGATCAGAGGGCTTTGTGGTTGATTGGAAAGGTGACCCATGCTTTTTCAAGCATTAACAGGTTCAACGGATGACTGATTGTTTTTCTTGAGCATGGAGCCTGTGGCAATGCCCACTCCTGGTGCTTTTGGACACTGATGGTTTATTTTCACTTAGGTCCAGATGACTTGTGTTTAGAAGGGAGAGCTCGAAGCCTGGGAGGGAGAGAGCATTCCTCTGGGCGACAGGAGGCATTCCCATTAACGGGAGTATGATTAAAAGTGCCAAGTGAGAGTCTAGGATAAAGACACATGAGCAGAAAATCATGAAAATGTCAAGAGGGGACCTTGACCCCCACAGAGAAGCAGCCACATGAAAGGAGCCCATTCAGAGGTGCACAGGGGACAGTGACTCAGCGGAATGCAGTGTCTCCTGAGATCCTTTCTTCCTGGGGTAATTTTAGATTAAGAACCATTGAAAATCCTTCTTACTTGCGCTCTTCCAAAGGGTAGTTGACCAACCTGTAAACTAAAAAAAAAAAAAAATCCCTGAAGTAGTATTTGTTTAGGTGTAATTGGGTTTCCTTCTGAATTCTAAGATCCTTGAATGAACCTCTGCAGGAGATGTAGTTATAATCATTGCAGTAATTTTCATTTGTAACTAGAAATTTGTCATTGGCTCAAGACTACATTGATAATATTTGTAGTCATGGTTGACAGAATTTATTTGGCAAAACTCCTTAAATCATGTTTTCTTTTCATCTAGGAAAGAGAATAAAGATACTATATAAAAAAACTGATAAGTTGTCTACACAAAAGATTTAAATAATAAAAAGGCGAGTAAGATGGGCATGCCTATTACCTCAGCACCTGGATAGAGGCAGGAAGTCAACAGTTCAAGCCCAGCCTCAAATACAAAATGTGTTTCAGGAAAGGCTGGGCTATATGAGATCCTATCTCAAAAACACAAACAAACAACAAAACAAAACAAAAAACCCCAGCAGTCTATAGAATGGGGAAAAAAAAAAAACTTCACTAACCCCACATCTGACAGAGAGCTGATTTCCAATATATATATATAAACTAGATATCAACAAAGCAAGTACTCCAACAAAAAATGGGATACAGATCTAAACAGAATTCTCAACAGAGGAATCTCAAATGGCTGAGAAACACTTAAAGACTTTTTTCACATCCTTAGCCATTGGGGAAATGCAAATCAAAATGACTCTGAGATTCCATCTTACACCTGTCAGAATGGCTAAGATTAAAGACACAAGTGATAGCTCATACTGGAGAGGATGTGGAACAAGGGGAATACCCCTTCATTGCTCATGGGAGTGCAAATTGAAGAGCCATTTTGGAAATCAATATGGTAGTTTCTCAGAAAACTGGGAATCAATCTACCACAAGACCCAGCTGCACCACTCGGGCATATACCCAAAGGATGCTCAATCATACCACAAGGACACTTGCTCAGCTATGTTCATAGCAGCTTTACTTGTAATAGCCAGAATCTGGAAACAATCTAGATGCCCCTCAACAAGGAATGGATAAAGAAAATGTGGCACAGCTGCAACCCTTGGGAGAGCAGGCCCCGCACCTCGATTGGGCAGCACAATAGAGCCAAACCTGTTGGCAGAGGTGTGGGTGAGCCAGCCTCAAAGTTGTGAGCATGGGAGAGCTGTCCCCATTACTCATTTGTCATTTGGCAGCATGGGTGGGGGAGAGATAAAACCCTTACCCCTCACCCCTTACTGTCTGTGACAGATGAGCAAGCTGACCCTCCCCCTTACCATCTGCAGCACTTTGGAAAGTGGACCCTGCCCCTGCACAGTAGAGCTGACCCTGTTGGTGGAGGTGTGGGTGAGCCAGCCCCAAAGTTGTGAGTGTGGGAGAGCTGTCCCCATTACTCATTTGTCATTTGGCAGCATGGGTGGGGGAGAGATGCCCACCACCTTGCCCATGAATGCCTGAGGCAGGTGGAAGAGCTAGCCCCCAGATCATAAGTGGGAGAGATGTGCCTTCCTCTCATTAGCTACAGCACTTGGTGGAGTGGTCCCTACACCTTGTCTGGACAGCACAGTAGAGCTGGCCCTGAAGGTGGAGGTGTGGGAAAGCTGATCCCGAGGATGTGACAGCAGGAGAACTGGCCCCGCCCCTTGTTCATTGCTTTAAGGGGTGAACTAGCCAGGGAAAAATGTGGCTGGGTGTAGCTAGAGTTTTCCTGCCTTGCCCACAGTCAGGACAAATCTTTGTCACCCACCAGTCCCACAGCCGCTCAGACCCAACCAAGTAAACACAGAGACTTATATTGCTTACAAACTGTATGGCCGTGGCAGGCTTCTTGCTAACTGTTCTTATAGCTTAAATTAATCCATTTCCACAAATCTATACCTTGCCACGTGGCTGGTGGCTTACCGGCATCTTCACATGCTGCTGGTCATGGCAGTGGCTGCAGTGTCTCTCCGCCTCCGCCTTCCGCTTCCCATAATTCTCCTCTTTCCTTGTCCCACCTTCTTCCTGCCTGGCCACTGGCCAATCAGTGTTTTATTTATTGACCAATCAGAGCAATTTGACATACAGACCGTCCCACAGCAGCTGGGATGTAAAATAAATAAATTAATCAATTAAAAAAAGAAACAAAAATGGCAAATGAAATAGAGAGAAAATATCAGCATCACCTGACACCAAGAGAGGGTTGAATTTTTTAATTAAAAACCAGAAAAATGACGATTTACAAGGCAGTTAAAAAAGAATGATTTGTTAGAGAAATAGGCACCCGGAAGAACAGAGAATTTTCAGATAAGGAACTGTTATGTGCTTAAAAACACTGTTTCATCCTAGTAATATAAGGAACTATTTTTGCATATTACTTGTTAAAATTATGACAGAAGTTAAAAGCTTGGCCTCAAGTTACAGTTCCGGGGTGAAGAGCTTGCCTAGCGTGCAAGAGGCCCTGAGTATGATCCCGAACACTACCAAGAAATAACAAAAGTTATACTGCAGAGGTGTGATGGGAACGCACCATGGTTGTGTTTCACTCTCAATGAGAGAATTACAGTTTTAGCTACTCAGACTCAAACCCAGAGTAAAATCCAAGTTTGCCTTGGCTCAGGGATTGCGTTTAGCCACGTTCTCTCATAAGTCAGCCAGAGAAGTACAGAAAGCTCATGGTTGCCAAGCAGAAAGTCAGGCACTTTTCTGTAAGTAGGTGTAAATCCCTTGAGGCACAGGAGTGGTCAGGCTCTTTCTAGGGGACCTCCAGCTGCCAGGTTCCACCCACAGAACACCCTACCTGCCCTAATGCCTAGATCCAGCCCCTGCCCTACAGAGTAAAAAGCCCAAGCTCAGGGCTTGAAATCCTGTGAATCCCTGAGCTTGCTCCAAGTTCTTGACTTGAAATCCTACCAGTCCTCACCCTGGAAATCTCCACCCTGGAAAGCCCCCCCCCCAATGCTATATAAACCCTGCCTTCTGCTCAGTTCTCTGCTGCTTCATGGCCACAGAGGCAGCCACTCTCCTGGGTTTTTCCCTCCCAGTAAATGTCTTGTGTGAGGTTTGTTGTGCAGTGTGACTTTGTGGTGTTCCTTGGCTTCTGCTGCCAAGGATACCATTCCTCTCAGAGCTGTTACACTTACAGTAGGTAAATGGATAAATAACCTGACAGAGTATTAACTAGTCTTTGAAAAAGGCAGATTTCTAAATGCTGATATGGAAAATTATCTCTGGAAGCATTAGTTATATTTATGTAATACACATATACATCTATGTTTAAGTGAATCAAGAAACCTAAGGCTGTTTACCTTTTGGGACAATGATTGTGTTATAGTTTACTTTCGAAATTTCATACTCATGCATGTATTTATTTATTTATTATTTATAATATCAATACTTGTTCTATTAGTCTGTTGATCTTGAATGTATAAGCCATTTTTTTCTTTATAACTGTCTTAAAATGCTAGATACACTGGGCAGTAGTGGCACATACGTTTAATCACAGTGCTTGGGAGGCAGAGGCAGATGGATCTCTGTGATACACAGGTATACAGAGCTAGTTATAGGACAGCCAAGGGCACAGAGAAACCCTGTCTCAAAAAACAAAAAACAAACACAAAGAAAAACAACACAAGCCAAACAGAAAACAAGCTAGCTACTATATGTCATTAAAATAATGAATCATGTTTTTTCTTCATTACATATTTAACATGAGGTACATTTCTATGTTGCATATGTATATACATCTATAAGTACAGAACCCTACCCGAACTTCCCCACCCCAGCATGCAGTTCTATGGATACATGAAATGAGCAGAATGATGCAATGAGTTGCAGCCTCTTCAATGTTGTCATTTTTAATTACAAGTATCAGCAAGGACTAGTATCTATTAGTGCATACCATTAATAACTAGTGCATAGTAACGGCTTCATGGGGACTTTCTCACATGTGCGGCTCTCCTGCTTTGATTGTGTTCACAGTCCAGCAGGCTCCTGCCAGAGCTCTGGATCTTTCTCTCTCTGTTAGCTGCAAGTGCTTCAACCCGAGGTAAGCCTCTGCAGCCCTTTTCTCCTCATGAGCACGAGCTATTGAGTTACCTCAGGTGGTCAGAAGCTTTTTGTCCTGTTTCCTGGCTCATGAAACACTTCCTTGGAATCCATTTCAAAGGGCGATTTCATTTCTGTAATTACACCGGGGGACTCAAATGCTATTCAGCCCGTGTTTTCCTTGCTGGACTCAGGGAGCGCACTCACCTGGTCACACTGACATTTGCTCTCTGCATGTCACAGACAAGCCTACAATGAAAGGGACATGATAATGGCGGGCTGAAGAATAAAGGAACCAAAGAGACCAGAAGTTCACTTCAGTTCAAAGGAGTAGAACTTGCAATCTGAAGTAGTAAGACACTGTCTTCAGTGTCTGACTGAGGACTTCAGTTTGCTGATTTTTAGGCAGTTTTTGGTGTGGATTTATCTACTGCCTTACCCATGTTGTATATTGGAAAGATGAGATGGACTGAAATCAGTAAAGATTGTTCATAATAACATTGGCTTGAAGATTATATCTTTATCATATCAATTGCTAATTCCATTGTCAGTTCATTTATTTCCATTTTGAGAATCTAAAGTTAGGGCTGTGTGTAGCTCAGTGGTAACACATTTGCCTCGCATGTATGAGGCCCTGGGTTCAAGTCCCGATACTGAAAAGATAGTTCAGGCTCTCCATATTACTGCAATCTCCTGGGTGGTTCTTTAGCGTGTCAAAAGATTTGACTACCTTAGCTTGAGGAGTTTATTCCAATTTCCCCAAAGCAATTCAAAGAACAAGCTATTTAAACACACACAGTGTTGCTCTTTAGAAGCATGGGCCTGTAGCCTGTGTGTATCTGCCTGACTGAGGGGTGTGCAGCAGCAGTGGAAGGGGGTTCTCAGATGGGGCTGGGACTGTGGCTGTCTCCTGCAGGAATGCTCAAAAGCTGAGGAAAGCTAAAAGGAGTGGATTTGTTGGAGCACAGGAAATGGGGCTGAAGTTATTTCTTTCTTTTACTTCTTTAATGACATTTCTGAACTAAAAAACAAAAACAAAAACAAAAACACAATCTTGGAAATGGAAAGGAACAGAATCCGGGACAGGCAAGAAAGATGAACAGGAGACATCACAGATTTGGATCTCAAGGCAATGAGCTGGAGCTTCTCTCAGGCCCCGCCCCAACAGATCCTGGAGAAAGTTTTTCCACCAGGCTGTGCCAGGCCTTTAGTTACTTTGTATTATGTGGAAGTGGCTTCTTGGGTAGGGCTGTGCCCTGAGATATTGAGACTACAGTGCAAGGCTTGGTGGCGCATGCATTTAATCCCAGCACTTGGGAGGCAGAGGCAGGCAGATCTCTGTGAGTTCGAGGCCAGTCTGGTCTACAGAGTGAGTTCCAGGACAGCCAGGGCTCCATAGTGAGACCTTGTCTAGAGGGAAAAAAAAGAGAGAGAAAGAGGAGTACAATGCAGAGGTGAGATGACTCCACACCTTGCCAAAGATGAAGAGAATATCTGTCCATTGCTACCCACAGGGCACAGTCTGATAAATAACTGCTTCTAAACACAGAAAGGTGCCACACTATAAACTTATCAAAGTAAATCAAGGTTGTAAGAATATACATAGAACACACACACTAAAGCTGTGTCAAGAAAACCAGACCTGAGAATTTCCTGGATGCACCAGACTGAGGAAAAAGGTGTAACTCCCTCAGCTGGACCTTGGAAAGAGGAGGACATGTGAATCGTGACGACCCTATTAACCTGTCAAACCCGACAACTCAGTGTGCATGTCAAGGGACCAATAGGCAGGGAACTGTCAACTGTCCTAGGGTCTTCAGCGTGTCTCAGTCCCTATCGTTCATGTGGCTGCTGTCTATCTGTCCACTGGCTCATCTCTCTGGACCCAGTCTTGCCTCTCATTTCTACAGCCTCCGATGTCCTGTACCTTGCCCTTCTGTGGATCAGCTCTGACCCTAACGCCTGCCTCTAAGGGGGCAGCTGCAGGATCGTCTCAGGCAGAGCGCCCCCCCCCACCCCACCACTCATGCCCTGTTCCTTATGCTAGTCCTTGTGGGGACTCTTCACCTCCCTCTCAGATTCTGCTTCAAGCCTCTCTGAAATTCTTTGAACTATGTTGGGACTTAGAACTCGTTTGTAGTCATTCTGTAACAAAGATATATATATATATATATATATATATATATATATATATATATATATATATATATATATCTTTGTTATATATAAATATATATTTTGTTATATTTAAATATATATATATATATAAATATATATATATATTTACTCTATGATGTGTAGTTTGTGATCTGATATTAATGTTGGTGATTTAGATTGGAATAAAAGAACCCGTGCTTGCCTTGGCCAGCCATCAAGGAGAGTAGGGTTTCTTGGCAAACAGTTGCCAACGCGACCACTGTATCTTGTGAATCTGTTGTTATTCAATACATTCAGATGCTGGTTTATTGATGTTTCTGACCTAGAACACTCACAAACAGGGGCAACAGTGACTTTCTATAACAGTAGCCTGGCCTGGCTGTCCACCATCCTTCAAGCGGAGGGACTATTACAGGGCCTGGAAACAGATTCAGCATTTTGCCTTTTGTGTTTTCCCAGGTCCTCTCCCTTGCCGAATTCTTCTGGCCATGCATCCTGTTCATGATTCTGACAGTGCTCCGTTTTCAAGAACCCCCCAGACACAGAGATAACTGTAAGTTTCATTTTGAGTACAACTTTTAGATGCCAAATGTCCAAAAGAAAAAACATCTACCCTGTTCTCTGTTCTTTATCGACACTGAATTCTCAGTGGGGCAAGGGACCAGGGCTCTGTGACAACAGCAATATACCCGAGGACTGTGCCAGGAAGAGGCAATTCAGGTTTCTTCACTGCTTGAGAATGATATTAATAGATCTTTGCTCCATCTAGCAAATAGGTCTGTTCTCTCAACACAGCTGAACCGATGTGGGCTTGGATGTGTGACCCTTTTATTCATTTAGGAAGAGTTAGAAGCAGAGGTAAGGGAGGTAGGTGCCTTTCATCTTAACATGCTATGAGAGTGGTGATTATGGGGATGCTGGGTCAGACTGTGACTGAAGGTGGAGGTTCACTGATAAAACTTACAAGAACTTCCTGCTCTCCAGAAGCATGGCCAGTCATGTCACTCTGTCTGATTTGAAAGCTCAGTAGCCACCCCTCTCAAGAAATGGTGACCTGTTTTGCTTTGACTCTGCCAGTTGAAATGCGTAGTTTGTCTGACTTTGGAAGCTACTCAAGGGAAAGTGATTACTAAATGTTAGAATTGATTTGAAATAACTCGTCAGTAATATTTAGAGTCTGCATATTGAAAAGGGAATGAGTTAATGACTCATTTGTGCTTTGGAGGATGGCATTGTGTATTATAGAAAATGATGAAGCAGGTTATTACAATTTCAGTTCTGAAGAGCTGAAAATCCTTTTTAGGGTTTTTAAATTTTAGTGTTTTATTTATTCATTCAACACATATGTATCTAGGGCCTTTTGTTGCCTCAAAGAACTTTCTCCAAGGCTGGTCTGCTGGAACAGAATGAGAGAAGTGTTATAAGGGATTCCATATAAGAACAAGTATACTCAAGGTTGGAGACTTCAACCTCCAACCAACCGAATATCCATTGGGGTGGCCTCCATTCTGGATGTGTTCCTGAGAAGGGATACAGAGCCAGCCTCTTTTATTACTGGTATATCACTCCTAATTTCTCTATGATCTTGTAAAACACCATGTCTTGTGTTTGCTAAAATTTCACCTTCCCTTAAGCATCCAACACATTTGTTTATTTTTCAACCACCCATTCACTCGTTCTTGCTTGCCTATTCCTTCAGTTGTCAATTCTTTAGTGAATGCCTTCTGTGTGAAAGACATTGTGCTAAATTCTGAGCGTAGCGGATCTTCAAGTTTGGGTAAAGGAGATCATCTCCCAGAACCAAAGTAGACATCACGGGGAAAGCTTTTGCTTGGATTTCATGAGCTACAGCACATAGATCAGTAGCTTCCCCGTTGCCTGACATTATCATTGTCTCCATGCCCTGTCCACCTGTGCATGCAAAAGGCAGATAGGGTTGGGGCATGTGTCACCAACAATTGATTAAGGTGTTGGCTCATTATACATTATAGGAGTGTTTTTCCTGAAAGTTTCTTTCTCTGTCCCTCTTTCCCTCTTTCCCTCTTTCCCTCTTTCCCTCTTTCCCTCCCTCCCTCCCTCCCTCCCTCCCTCCCTCCCTCCCTCCCTTCCCCCCTCCCTCCCTTTTTTCCATCCTTTCCTCTTCCTCCTTCTCCTTCTTTTGAGACTGGGTCTGTCTATGTAGCCCTGGCTGCCCTGGAACTTACTATGTAGACCAGGCTGCCCTCAAACTCACAGAGATCTGCCTGCTTCTGCCTCCCCTATGCAGGGATTAATGGTGTGCACCACCATACCAGGTTTATGAAAGGTTTCTGCTATTATTTGATGTAGTAAAGCATTTTTTTTGTTCTATGTTACATTTAGAAATGTCATGTAAATGTTTAAGAATCCAAGTTGGCTTTTAGCTGAAAGCTTTTGCCCAAACTTAAAGCATCCATTTTATTCTTCCCACTCACAGTTGATTTGCAAGAGGGCTGGCTGTGCCAGAGGCTTGGCCATGCAACAGAAGAGTGACGAGGGAAGCCAGTGAAGTACAGGGAGAGTTACACCATTTGGCGGGATGAGTGCAGACACTGGGGAGGAAGTGCGAAGTGTGAAAGGACTTTGTGTTTCTCAAGTGATTCCGCAGATATCTTTTAAGTTAATGACAGGGTAAATAATAGAATGTTAGAGGGTCTAAATCTGTAGAAGGGCCATCCTGTTGTGTTCTTTGCATAGCTGGGTCCTGCAACTGTGAAGAGGGGCAGCAAGGGATGCAAAAATGATACACACAGATGCAGAAAGCCTGGGATTGGTTGGTCTGGGCTCTCTGTTGGAGAAGCTGCATCATTCTCAATGTGCAGCATGTTTATTATTTATAGTTGAATAGAGATATGCGTTATTGCACATGGGTGAACAGGAGGCAGGGTTCTTATACACAGCCGAACAAGGAGACAGGGTAATTATAAACACCGAACAAAGAAGCAGGTTTGGTTAATGTCAGTAGGAGCAGTGTTTCTAGAGGAGTAGTCTCCAGGCAGTAAACATCCAAGGGGAAAGCTATGGTGGACATTTTCAATATCCACACATGGATCAGAGGAAGGCTTTGCTATCTCTCTGAGCCCCACCTGGGGAAGGTGTTGCACTTCCATGGAGCTGATTCAGTGGGGTCCTTGACATAGCTGTGCCCATGTCCAGCAATCCACATTCACTCAGGACCTGACTTGCCTTCTACATTCCTCTTTTTCTTATTTCTCAGATGTTCAGGATGAATCTTTATGCTTAGTGCAGGGGGTTTCATTGCAGTGCTTGACACCAGACCACGGGCATGATAAGAAGCCTACCATATGCGATGCCCAACAAAAGCAAAGGGACTGTTTTAGTAAACTAAAGGGATTGAAGTCTTCAGCTAGTCGAGGATAATTTTTGCAGTGTAAGCAGGAGAAGCAGTTTGATCATAAACCTTTTGCTTTTCCAGGATGTGCCAATGTAATTAATCGGGCCACATCTATGCTATCATTATTGTGGGTCCAAACACCCAGGAAGTGCATCTCAATTATTTCCCAGTAATATCCACTCATACTTTCATTATCCATGTGACATATTAAATCCTGTCTAAATCACAGGACTGTCACCTGCCCTGAATAGTTGAATGGAGGGAGCTCATAGGTACTCCAGGTAGTTAGAGAAGTGCCCTCCAAAATGGAGGAACTCCTCAGCATAAACAGCTATGGGAGAATATTGACCAAGCCACTAGATGAGAACACACAGGCCCAGGAGGCTTCTCCCTTTACTGCTCTTACCCTCATGAATGACCAGACACATCAGAAATAGGATTGGGCTGTTAAAAAACCGAGTATCATTTCATCAGAGCTCGTTCTGGGCCTCTGGAAAGTTGGGCTACCAGTGCAGGCTACTGGAAAATGCCAACTCACCTAGCTTTTGCTGGTGGCTCATGTAGCCAGCCAGGCCAGAACTCCACCACCAGATGTCCTTCACCTTCTGGATGTCCCCCCCCCCATTCAGGCATGTATTCGTCCATCAGTTTTACTATTATTTATTTTTCTCAAGTTGCCAAATTAATTTCCTCCTTCCCTGAAAACCAAGGGTACCCTTCCTCAATACATGCCATAATCAGTGAAGCTTCAACATCTCCACCTCATTCCATGGTTTCTCCAAATATCCAAAGCACCAACATAAAACTACCTATCTCTCAATTTCATATCTCCACCCTATCCCATGGTTTCACCAAATATCCAAAGCACCAACATAAAATTATCTATCTCTCAGTTTCACTTGTCTCCCAAATCTCTTTATAAGTACTAACCTATTACTGCCTATTTCTAGATTCTACCTGTTAGCATCTAAGTAGCTAACTATAGATCCTACCTATTAACATGTAACTGCCTTCTCTAGATTCTTCTTATTAATACACGACTGCCTATCTTGAAATGCTCCTCCATCCATTCCTTTATTTGTTGTGTTATCCTTATTTCTTTCCTTACTTTCTTAGTGTGCTTCTCATGAGAGCACTCCCTTTTCTAATCAATGAGAGTTCCCCATAGTCAGTGTCTACTGTTTATGACTTTGTTTGGGTACCACCTGCCACATCCTGCATGAGACAGCAGGAGAATAAAGAAAGGATAGATACATGGACACAGAAAAGCTGGGTTCTGGTGGGCTGGGCTTTTGGATGAAGAAGCCACTTGCCCTGCACATTATATACAATTGGACCAAGAGGCAGCGTCATTGCATATAACACCTTATTTCTGGTAATAGGTGTCAGAACTAATATCTTCCTTGTGTTTATGTCCAGGTTACTTGCAAGCCCGGGATCTTCCCAGCCGGGGTGTTCTCCCTTTTGTTCAAGGACTTCTTTGCAACACTGGCTCAAATTGTAGGAACATCAGCTTTGAGAGTTCCATGGATCACCATTTTCGGTATGAGAAATACAAACATCCTTTTCTTAATTCTTAGGATGGTTTTATGTGCTTCCCCCTCTCCTCAAAGCCCCCAATCTCTACAACATCATGTGATTTTTATGCATGCTTAGTAATCTGGAATGTGTCAGGGGTAATGAAAGACTAGACTTCAGAGTTAAAAACAAATCAGTTTTATTGCTCGGAGTCGCGTAACAATTGCTCCTGCTGATGTCCACTGCATCTCAAGACTCATAGCATGTTAAATGCTGGTGAGAAAAATTTGATCTGCTTTTAATTATTTTTATGTAGTTAAACTCTGACATCAAAATTACTTGCTTAGTCACTTTTACTTTTTCATTTGAGTATCGTTGGAAAAATGAGTGGTTTGGAGGCTGACTGCTAGATGTTCTTACTGTGTGCTCTTAGATGACCACGATCTTGTGCCAAGTTGTCATCAGGTGAAAGAGCAGCCAGGCACCACTTTCCCCTCTGCACTAACCCTCTTCAGATGCATGGTGTCTTTCCACTGTTTTCTTGGATTCTCACAATGCTGAGCTGTGCTGAGATAGCCCATGGCCTTCCTTGGTATTGTTAAGCAAGAGACAAAGCAGGAGTTGGTTTAAGTGACAAGATCCAAAATGAAGAGGTTTAGCTTAGAGAATCCAAAATGTTCCAGGAACTTTTCTCAGGTGGAAGAAAGAATGGAAGAAGGTGACTAGTTGATCATTATGGTTTGACTTTATCAGGTTAAATGATGTGGAGTTGAATTCATGCTTGTTGCAATTAAACAACTGAAGATTTTAAAACATGAAGCAAATGTTAAAACAGAAGATGTTTATCTTTTAACTTAGATTTTAAAATTTTATGTGTATGTTTTGCCTGAATATTTAATATGTGGTATGTGTTTGCCTGGTGCCAACAGAGGGTGGAGGAGGGAGTTGGATCTCATGGAAGTGGAGTTACGGATGGTTGTGAGTTACCATGTAAGTCCTCCTGGAAACCAAACCCAAGTCTTCTGCAAGATCAACAAGTGCTCTTAACTGTTGAGCCATTTCTCCACTCCCGTCTTTCTACTTTAAATAGAATCCTTCCAGATAATTTTAGACATAATGGGTACAATAATTATAAGTGGTGCTGTTTATATAACATAACATCCTAAACTGAATAGCTTTGCAGAAACACATAAGAAGTCCATATTGATTTCTCACAGTTCTGGCTACTGGGAAGGCCAATACTGAAGTACCAATATTTGGTAATGACACTTGCTCACAGAAACTACCTTCTACCTGGTCATCAAATGGCAGAAAATCCAAGGGGTCTCTCTGGAGCCTAACTTACAAAAGTACTAATTCTGGTCACCAAGTCCCCTCTCTCATGACCAAATCCCCTCCCTGTATCTCCTAATAACTTAGGGCTGAGTAGCAACATAAAGTTACAGGGCAAAGATGCAAATATTGAGCCCTTTGCAGGTGCTTATTTTTCTGAGATAGGTGTGTCAAAATAGAGGAGACTCTTTTGAAGTCATATAAATAACAATCCCGAAATGCCCCATGACCTCTTCTCTTTCTCACGAGTGTGCAGAATAAAAGAAGGAAGATCCAAGACTCTCAGAGAAGCTTTGGAGACTGAGAGTTACCATCCCCTATGTTCTCTGTGACTAGGGCTTCTCACCCCCCATCTCAATTATGTGAAGATTAAGGGACAAAATACAGAAGACTGTGACACAGAATGGAGCACCAGACCAGTGGGAGTTGTAATAAGTTCTTAATAGAGTGGATGCACCTTTTAAAAATCTTTAAAATCGTTTAAAATCTCAACATTCTGTTGTCTGTTTCTGTCTCTTTCTCTCTGTGTTTGCATGTCATGATGAGCATGCAGATGTCAAAGGAAAATCTGGGGCAGTTGATTCTCTCCTTCTACTCTGTGGGTACCGAGGACTGAACTCAGGTCATCAGCCTGGCAGTGAACACCTTTACTCTCTGAACTATCTCACGATCTCTTGTTCTGTTTCAGTCTTCTACATGTGTGTATCCAATCTTCCCCACACCGTTTGTTAATGAGGATGCCTTTTCTCTAATGAGTATTTTTGACAACTTCGTCAAAAACCAAGTATCTGTAGCTCCATGGGTTTATGTCTGGATCTTCTGTTAATTACTCTAAATGCCCAGTTTTGTGCCAGAACCATGCTGTTTTTGTACTATGGCTTTGCTATGTAGCTTGAAGTAAAATATGATGTTTGATGCCTTATTTATTCATTTTGCTTAGGATTGCTATGGCTATCTGAGGCTTTTACGCTTACAGATGAGTTTTAAGGTTTTTTTTTCTACTTTTGTGATGAATAACATTAAAATTTTGATGGGAATCATATGAATCTATAAATTATTTTTGGTAGGATGGCCATTTTCAAAATATCTAATCTATAAGAGAGCTCCCACCTTTTAGTGCCTTCTTTAACTTCTTTTGAGAGTTTTTTTAAAAAAAGTTTTCACTGTAGAGGTCTTTTACTTTCTTGGTTAGGGTTTTGTAAGGTATTTTCTAAGGCTCCTGCAAAAGGCATTGTTTCCCTTATTTCTTTTAAGAAAGAAATAAGTTTGTCATTGTTATATAGAAATGCTACAAATTTTAGTGTGTTAATTTTGTAGCCCACCACTTTGCTCCAAGTGCTTATCAGTATTAAGAGTGGAGTCTTTATAGAATTGTATCATTTGTAAAGGATAAGGATACCTTGGCTTCTTCCTTTCCTATTTGTATCCGTTTAATTTGCTTTTCTTGTCTTATTGCTCTAGCTGAGACTTTCAGTTCTATATTGAGTAAGAGTGGAGAGAGTGGTCAGACACCCTTTTCTAGGTCCAGATTTTAGAGAAAATGCTTTCATGCTTCCCATTCAGTACAATATATACATTCTCTTTTATTTTATTAAAGTATGTTCCTTCTTTTTCCAAGTTTCTTCAGGACTTTTATCATGAAGAAATGGTGAATTTTATCAAAGGCCTTTTCTGTATTAAGATCTTGTGATTTCTGAGCATATGTGATGGGTTACCGTTATAGATTTACATGTATTGAACCTGTGTCTCTAAAATAAAGCCAACTTGATTATGATGAATATGTGGTCTTTTCAACATGATCTTTTGATATATTCTTGAATTTGGCTTGCAATTGTTTTGCTGAAAATTTTTATATCTATGTTTGTCCAGGAAATTGGTCACTAATATTCATTTTTGTCGTGTTTTTAATTGTCATCAGGATAATATGCCTTACTATGAGATTGGCAGGGTCCTTTCCTTGTTTCATTTTATGGTGTTGGTCTGGTAGACTACTTTTTTTTTTTAACTCCAAGAAATAACTAGCGGTTTTTTTTTGTTTTTGTTTTTTGTTTTTGTTTTGTCTGCGTGTGCCTTCATTTTAACATTCACATGCTAGTCTGCAGAAACTCAGGGGTCGTAAAGTCAACTTTGCAAGTGTTTACCTCACTTTCTCAAAACCGTAGTCAGTTGCAAAATTCTCCAGCCTTACTCGGATTTAAAGAACGTTAAATTTTAAAATTCTCCTTTTGGTACTGAGGAGAGCCAACTCAGATGTGTGGGAAATGTAAGGTGAAAACAGAAAGAACGGCAGAAGGAATGAGAAAAGTGCAAATGGTGAGAAAGAAACACGCTCTGAGGGAGAGTCTGGCTTTCAGACCTGCCCTGCCAGCCGTCACTCATTTGTTTTCATGTTTCTTCAGGTATGATTTCTGCTGACATTTAACGTAAAAATAAAACCAAACAACACACACACACACACACACACACACACACACACACACACACACACACACACACGACCAAACAATAGAAACAAACCCCACTGACTGTCTTGGTTTACAAACCCTGAAAACGTGTTTTCATTTCAAAACTAGTTGGGTATCACCATGGTCCATTTGCTTCACGAATGGCCGTGATCTTCCTAATCACTCAGGGGAACCATACTTTGGGCAGAGCCTCCAGGTTCGTTCTGATGTGGAGTAGGATTATGAAAATCAGCTTCCTCATTCCTGGCTTTGTAGGGAGATTCCCCTCTGCTCCAGTAAGAGGATTTCAGAGCAAAACCACAATTATAACCAGCAGCAGATTAAGGGGCTATTCCCACAGGGTGTTTTGTTAGGGAGTCACTCCTTGTTCAAGCTAAAGTGAATAAATAGAAGCAAATTGGAAATGTTCTGTGCTACTCACATGCTCTGTACATCTGACCCCTCCTGCTGTCAATCATCCTTTAGCCCCGCCAGTGTGCTCTTTCCTCTTTCCTGCGTTACTTGCTTTGTCCTCTACTCTCAATTTCTGCCTAAAATACTACTTCTGCTAATAAGAAAAGTTTGGGCTGCAGAGATGTCTCAGTGGCTGAGAGCGTGTACTGCTCTTGTGGAGGTCCTGAGTTCAGTTCCCAGCCCTCACATCAGCTGGGAGGGACTCAGCTTCGTAACCTCAGCTCCATGGGACCTGATTTCCTCTTCTGGCTTCGACAGGCACCTGTGCTCATACACAGACTCCCACCTCTGCATAGACATGTACTTTAAAAACAAATGTTAAAAAAGTTTCAGTTATTTGAATTACCCACATGCCATGATAGCCTTTATGTTTGGCTTTTTTCCCCAGTCTAAAGTGTTTCTAAGCTCCTAATGATCCCTTTCCCCTTCTGCTGCTTCAGTCTGTTCTGTCTTCTTCATCATCTGTGCTGCCTCAACTTCCAGCTTCCCAGGTGACTTTTCACCCTTTTCTTTCAGAATTTCTAGCTTCTGAGATGCTCGGACTGACTGAGGACCCATTTTTTTTTTCCTGAGTAGTTAAATCCTCCTGTTCACCCAAAGCAGCCTTCATAGGTGGGAGTGGAATTACAATATGAAATAAACACCATCCTCCCCAGCTTGCTTGTGGTCAAGCATGGCATTTTATTGCAGCGATGGAAAGCCTCGCTAAGACAGAAATTGGTAACATACTTGTGGCTTATTTCTGCGATAGACTTGGTAATATTTGGGGGAGAACGGTGGAAGGATTTTTGAGCAAGGGAACCCATTGAGTGTTCAGAGTTTAATGAGCTACTCTGGGAACTTAGAAGATACTGCTGAGAGCAGTGCAGACAATGGAGGCCGGGCTTGTGAAGTTTCAGAAGGAAGAAAGATTCTACCAGGGCTGTTTATATATTTTGTCTTAAGAGTCTGTGGTGTCTTGTCTGCTGAAGCTGAAGAATTGGAAGAGACAAGAACTAAGGCATTTGAAATCCTCTGGGAAGTGTTTCCTCCGGACTAGCACACAGAAGCTGTGTTCTAGAGGCAACCAAGGTTGTATCTCTTGTTGGCAGCCAAACTTGGTAGGAGTCATGAAGAGCAGCTGGGATTTGACACCATGAGAGGTCAAGAGAGGCCACTGGTGAAGGTAAAGCCTCATCAGTAGTGAAAACCCCAGGATGGAAATGGTCATGAAGAGAAGTTGAGGCTTGACACAACATGGCAGGGTCAGAGTCCCCGAAGACATCACAGGAGAGGCTATTGGTGAGGGTGCAATCCAGCTGCAGTGGAGACCCCAACATTTTGTAGATGCCATTAGCATGGGACAACTACCAAGGACAGCAGCAGGTGTGGAATGGAACCAGCCCGAGTCTATGAGACAAGTCGTGTGTGCTATAAATGGCTTTCCAAGCCCTCTGAAGGAGCCCGGAAGATTCTGAATGAGTCCCAGATGTCTGATACTGACTTTACACTCTTGAACTTTGGTTTTGCCTTGTTCAGATTGTGACTGTGCTCTGGTTCTTCCCTCTTGAAATATGAATGTATTTAACTTATGCTGATTTTACTGGACCCCCAAATTTAAAGACTTTGGGATTTTGAAGAGTCTTTGACATTTTAGAGAGATGTTGGAGGCTTTCAACTTTGAGAGAGACTTTAAATGTTTTAAAGAGACAAACATTTTAAAGTGTTTGAATTTTTAAAGACTGTGGGTCTTTTAAAAGTTGTAATGTTTTATTCTGTAATTTCAATGTTGTCATGCCAATTGGGGGCCAAATGAGAAAAGGAGAGTTCAAGTGGAATAGTGATTTGTTTGTGTGTCAAGATGACAAGGGGTCATTTGCTCCATCTAGTTTTGTGTCAACTTGACACAAACTGGAGTTAACTGAGAAAAAGAAGCTGTAATTGAAAAAATGCCTCCGTTAAGATTGTCCTGTAGGCAAGTCTGTAGTGCATTTTAAAAATTAGTGATTGATGTGGGAGCCCAGCTCACTGTTGGTGCTGATTCTGGTAGCTGTGGGAATGCAGGCTGAGCAAGCCACGGAGAGCAAGCAGTGTTTTTCAGCTTTTACTTCAGTTCCTGTCTCCAGTTTCCTGCCCTGCTTGAGTTCCTGCATCAATTTCCCTCCTCAGTGATGGACTCTTATTGGAAGTGTAATATGCAATAAACCCCCCATTCCCCCCCCCAACTTGCTTATGGTCATGTCTGACCAAGACATGTGTCATCTGCTCTATTTTTCCTAATTTGTGTTTTCCTAATTTTATCCTTCCCACATAAAATTACATTGGCACCCTTATTTTAAAAATTTATTGATTCCTATAGACCCAGGAAGCAAGGATGGTTACTTCAAGTTTTCAAAGGTCATAATCACTTCTTTATTTTCCTTGGCACAGATGCTCTAACCAGTAGCTCTGAGGTGGGAACCACCCTTGCATGTTACTTTCTAATTGGACTCTTCAGAAAGAGGCAAAGAGATGGCACTTTCACAGAGAGCCTATGGGTAGACTCTCTGCAAAACTGTGCATGCCATTATTACCACAGCTGCTCTGGAGTTCAGAATATTGAATAAAGCATAATTATACTTGAACCTTAAGATCTAATTTAAAATGCCTCATTTGATTTCAGGCTTATTTCAAATCTAACACTTTTCAGCCTTCCAGTTTCTCTTGTTTTAAATGTCAAGGTCTGTGTTTTGCTGGGCCATAGCATATTTTGAAAACATATCCCTTCTCTGTATTCATATGTTTGGGACTAGAAGATGTTTCTTTGAACATGTGTTGCTCCTTAAGTGTCAACCATATCCTCTTTAGATGATATGCAGCAAAGGTCTTGTACCCTGGACTTCAGAATCAATAATGAAATAAGTCAAGACTTTGGGGACTGTTGAGATTGAGCACATATTGTTTACATAAGAGAAGACCTCAAATTTTGAGATTTAGGTGCTGAGCATGGCAAGCTATGGACAGAACTGTGCTGTCCCATAATTCAGATATTGAAGCCTTAACTACCCATATGACTGTACCAATGACAGGACCTTTACAGAAGTTCACAGACACCCCAAGGGAAGATCTTTGATATAATAAACCTCTTCCAAGGAAAGGGAGAGACACCAGAGTGCTTCTCTGTTTTGTCTGGACACATCTAAGAATGGCCATCTATATAGCATGAAGATGCCCCTTCCCCACCTTTGAGCCCAGCCTACCCAGGACCTTGCTATCAAGGCCTCCAGCCTCCAGCCTCCAGATCAGTGAGAAAAGATATTTGTGTTATTTCACACACCCAGTGCATGGTGCTGTAGTACTGCAGCCCAACTATTGTACTTTATGTTTTCAGACGTAGTTCCCTTTGATTCTTTGATGATGCTTCATATTGGAGTTAAGGTCCTCATCAGAAAACTATAATGTTTGGGCTTTCATGGAAGCCATTTTTCTTCATTGTTTCTCTTCCTTTGTGAAGAACAATCTTCCTTATTTGTCTGACTGTGGAAAGTGTCAGTTGAGGCAATGGTAGTGTGCAGTTCTGCCTTTTTCCTGTTCCACTGTCCTTTCTGACCCTAGTCACGGTAGGTCAGGGAAAATCTTGGAGTCAGTGTAAGTTCTCAGCTTCGTTCTTTTTAAAAGTCATTTTGCTTTTCCAGGGCTTATGGATTTCACACCGATTTTCAAACTTTGCTTGTTTATTTCTACAAACTGCATGCTAAGATTTTGATTGGTGTTATGTTTTTAGGAAGAAAAGGGAAAAGGGTGACTCATTTGAAGTACACAACCCAATAGTGTTGATGTATTCACAGTTGTAAATTAGAGTGAACATTAATCATCCTAATCCATTAAGTTTATTCATCATTTCAAAAGGAAAAATCTATGTCCATAGCTTTCACTTCCTCTACCCACAGTGCTGGACTTCAGCAGTCAGCCTTCCTTTTCTACAGATTTCAATCCTGTGGTCAGATCTTTTTTTATGGAACTTGTGAAACTTAGAGTTGTGTGTGTTTTGTCTGTGTTTGTGTGTGTGAGTATGTACTTGTGTGTATGTGTGTTTATATGTATATATCTACATGTGTACCTATGTGTGTATATGTCTGTCTGTCTGTGTGTGTGTGTGTTTGTCTGTATGTGTACCTGCATCTGTGTGAATATGCCTGTGTGTTTGTGTACATGTGTATGTGTGTGTGTGTCTGTTTGTGTGTATGTATATATGTGTGTGTGTTTGTTCATATATGTGTACCAAGATCTATGTGTGTGTGCCTATGTGTTTGTGTACTTGTGTGTGTATACATGTGTGTATGTCTTTTTTTAATGAGTAATGTCTTCGAGTTTCCTTTATGTGGTACCTAACAATATTTCATATTTTAAATTAGTGACTGACTCATCTCTTCATGCATTGAGGATATTTAAGTTATTTCTGTGTTTCAGCTATTATGAATGAAGCCCCAGTCTTTATTCAGGTGTGTTTTTCATAAACTTTCCTTAGGCTGTATGGCAGTTATATTTAGCATTTTGAAAATTGTCAATGGTCAGACCTTCTCCCAAAGTGGCTATGTTAGGGAAAAAAACCTACAGAACCTTCTATCTTCATTTGCCTTTTCTTGTCTTAGGCATCACAAACTTCGGTGGTCACACACATGGGTCACATTATCAGCCTCCCACTAGTTTTATAGCAGTGGCTCCTCTGCTGGTGAGTTATGGTGACAGTGGCTGCCACGGTTATTTTTCATGGACTTGGAGGCCACTTGTGCTGAGAACATTAGATTGCTTAGCCTACAGATGTCTCTGGTCAGGGTTATCACTTCGTTTTATCTTCCTGCTTGCGGGATCCGAGGGTCTGGTTTCTTTTTGTCCTCATCAGTACTTAAAATTCCATCCTTACCTCTCTTCCCTCCCTCTCTTCCTCTCTGCTCCTTTGTCTTCTACCCTTTTCCTTCGATCCTTGTACTGGGGATGGAACTCAGGACCCCATTTCACCTGTACTGGGCAAATGCTCTTCCATGGACCTCAGTCTCTAGGCCTTTTTCTTCTGAGACAGTCTCACTGCATAGCCAGGCCTCCTCCCATCCACCCACCAGCATCCAGCCTGGGCCTCACCAGGAGCAGAGGTTCAGGCAGACAGCATCTTGTCCATCTTCACTGTGGGTTTGATTTGTGTTTTCCTCCTATAGACTCTTCAGTCAGATGCCTCATATAGTGATGAACTGTGCATGCAACTGTAACACAATACCAACCCCAGGGGCAGAGATGGTCTAGTGCTCTTAGGTAGAGTATAGGACTTGTTCATATTTATGTGTATACATCTGTGTGTATGTTAGTGTGCATGTGTGTATGTGTGTATACGTTTGTACTTCCCTGCCACGGGAGCAAGCTCATGTGACACTACAATCCAGACACAGAACTAACTCTTCAGGCAACTTGAGAATTCCTTCATGTCTTTCTTTCCTGAAGTCACTCTCTGTCTGCACGTTGTCCGAGACGTTTTTGCACCCCATAAGCCTCTCCGCCAATGCAGTAATCCAAATCAAACCAAATCAAACCGAATTAGAAAAAACCCCGGTTTAATGGGTAAAGCCTTCCTGGATGATTCTCCAGCCCTCCAGAGAGGAGATGGGGATGAGAGACTGGAGAAACCACATGTCTGTTTTCTGAGATGCAATTTAAATACCCTATGGTAGTGGTCTTGAGCATCTCTGGGGGAGGAGCCATGTTTGGCGGGATTTGAGGGGGCAGGTTTGGGGAAAGAGATGAGGGAGGGGAGCTGAGGTGGACCTTCCACCAGAACATTGTCCCCACCAACTATTGGTCTGTCCTCTGTCTCTCTAGTTTTGTCATTTTGAGAATGTCAGTGGAATAAAGAATGGAACCTTATGGAATTAGTTTTTGGTTTCCAGTCAACATCATGCTTTAAAGATCTGCTTGTCCTGTACACATCTTTCTTTTTATTGCTGAGTAATATTCTATTTATGCTTTAATAGGCATATCTTTTAAAACTTGCATTATTAGAGGTCTTTAAACAGCTGAAGATTGTTCTATGCTAGTGGAAAACTAAGGACAATAATCAGAAATCTCTTGCATCAACATGAAGGCTGCCCTCCCTGTGAGGCTCCCTACTGTGCTCCTTCATCCTGGTTTTCTTCTTGGTGTTGTGAGACTGGGCACTTTTGTTCCTGCTCTGGAGTGTGGCTGTACACATGCATTCTTTGTGACTGTGCACAAGAAAGTCCCAAAGTGACATGCTAGTGAGACAAACACCCTCTGTGGGTATTTTAGGAGAGGCTTATGAAATGTTGATGTTGCTAGGGAAAACAGGGCTGCTTTTCATAGATTCTTTGTTTCATAAATTAAAGAATTTAAAAGTGGACTCAGAGGTAGGTAGTGGTGGCCCCCATCTTTAATCCCAGCAGAGGCAGGTAGATCTCTGAGTTTGAGGCCAGCGTGGTCTACAAAGCCAGTTCCTGGACAGCCAAGGCTACATGCAGAAACCCTGTCTCCAAAACAGCCAAACAAAACAAAACAAAACGAAACAAAACAAAACGAAACGAAACGAAACAAAACAAAACAAAACAAAACAAAACAAAACAAAACAAAACAAAACAAAACAAAACGGAAAAACAAAAGTGGACTCAGGAGGAAGCGCAAGGACCTTTCAGTAGAGTCTGAGGGGAAATCAACAGGGCAGGCAAGCTGAGCATCTGAACAGCTGCCTGAGAAAAGAGTTGGAGAAGAGGAAGAGGGGAAGTCATGTTCTGTGAGTTAGAAACAGTCTGTGAGCAGCTGTGTGTGCGTGCATGCATGCATGCATAGGTGAGTAAATGCAGCATGCTTCAGATTTTGCCTGAAACCTAGTGGAGATCCGTAAGCAGCTACATCTTAGGAGGGGCTACTGGGGCTTATAAGTGCATACTTCATTAAGACGATAAGCATTCCTCCCATTTCCTAACTTAGGCATCAGCTCTCCGGAGGCAGTCTTTTGGCCAGGTGATTGACAGGCATGGTTGTATTAACCCTTTAAGAAGGGGCAGTAGTATGTTCTTGTAATCTCACCATCATTTGGGCAGTGCAGAACACTGTGTCAAGCCTCAACAAAGCCTTGATACTGCCATCTTTTCATATCGTGTTTGAAAATTTAAGGGGTGTGTGTAATTGTGCAACTTCCTTTTCTCAAAACCGGTGAGGTACCAGGGAAACGAGAGGTGGGGTTCAAAGCTTATTATAAAGGAGTGGTCCAACCTCAGTGACCTCCAAGTTTGCCAATGCTCGCCCAGCTACTTCCATCAGCATTTGAGGTACTTGGGAAATTTGTAACCATGCCTGCTAAATTGATGTCCTCAATGTAGTGTTTGAGGTCTGCTCCATCTACTAAGATAATCTGTGGGATGTGTTTGTGGCTCTCCAGTTCCTATGCCCTGTGAATGACCTGGCAACACACACAGTAGTTCTTTCCTCTTAGTAGCTGAGTTCGGAATCCCTAGTGAGAGGTAAACAGGAGAAATGGAGAGTGTGCAGGACACAGAGATTCCAAAGTCAGAATGTGGGCTGGGGAGACAAAGAAAAGTGACCTTTATTTGTGGCTAGTTAAGATTGCAATGCTGGAGACTCACATTCAAGTCATTTATAGCCCCAAGCCCTTAGGAGGTTGGGAGTTTTGTCACTGTGGGTCAGGAATTACAATGGCGCAGGAGAAAGGTCTTTAGCAAGGGGGACTGCCTGGTACAGCCTCAGGTTCTAGATGGGTTTGAGAAAGGGCTCAATGCTTGAAGTCATTTCAAAATGCTGCCTTTCAATCCAGCAAAGGTCAGCATGAACTGAACCTCAAGTCATGTCTGCAGCCTGGTTGAAGACAGTTTGCAGTGCCATTATCTGAAGCCTGCTCTCCATGCCTTGGCTCAGTTTCTGTGCTAACACACCTCCGTTCTGATATTCTCCTCGACACTGTGAAGCACCCTGGAGCCCTCACTTCTGTCCTGCAATGCAGCGGCACAAATGCATTCTCTTCTGTTGTCCCTTAACAAAGTTACACAGAATTCTTGCTTTTTTCCCCCTTTCATTAGAGGACAACGTCTAATGTCTCAAACTTCGCTTCTCTATTAAACACTTGTATCCTCACAGATTTCAAGTTGCTTCTTCCCTGAAAGTGTCCTGGAGACCCCCCAGCCTGAGATGAAGGTGGACATTAAGCCCAGGATGCACCCTGACCAGCCTTATTCCTGGCTGAGTGTTGTCCATAGACATTTTCTGTCTGGCCTTGGAGTAACAGTATGAGAACCTCAAGCAGCTTCTTATAATTATTATATTTCTACCTAGTCATCCTAGAAACAATAATAATTCAATAAGGATATGTTCTGTTTGTAAATTAATATGTAAGAATTGGTAAAAGCAATTAAATTACCATACTGTTTCTGAAGCTCACCCACTCCCGAAAGCAGCATGGGTCTGCCCCAGCTGCACAGTTACTACGACCCTTCACCATCATTCTCTAAGAAAGAGGGGCTAGCTCACCCTGATACCATCCCTGTTAAGTGGACACTGTGGTCTTACTTGAAAGATGGGTTTCTGACTGTGATAACTCTTCTTGTAATCAGAGGCTTTTTCTGTCCTGCTCGGTCCTATGGCCACTTTTAGAATAATCACTCAGAGGCTTAATATTAATTACAAATCATTTGGCCTATTGCTCAGGCTTATTACTAATTAGCCCTTAAAACTTAAATTAACCCATTTCTATGAATCTATGTATTGCCATGGTGTTACTGGTCTGCTGGCATCTTGCTCCTTGGGTGCCTGGCTGGCTTCTCTTTTCTGCCCTTCTTTTTCCTGTATCTCTGCTTGAATTTCCAACCTGGCTCTATCCTGCCTTGCTATAGGCCAAAGCAGTTTTATTTATTAACCAATGGGAGCAACACATATTCACAGTGTACAGAAAGACAATCTACATCACTTTCAAAAAGGTCTTGACTACAAGGGATTCTTATGGGTTCTAGGCTCCTCATTTGCAAATCCAGGCATTAGCTTGACCCATGATTTCCAGGCTTTCCTCTGCTGGCAGCCTCAGATCCCTACATGGCAAAACACATATCTGTCTTTATGCATCACATCTGGTTCCTGGCCTTTGAGGGTGATACTTGGTGGTAGTTGAGGGCTGAGAAAGAAGTTGAGTTGTTTCTTCCAAATGAATTTTCTTTGCTACATCTTCTTTCCAACCTGGTATCCTTACAAAACACATCCCTCCCCTCAAAGTGAATAAGAGGTAGTTTATTCTGAATCAAATATGAATAACCATGCCATAAGCACACAGATTCAGATGATTGAGAATACTATGTTCCATTGTGAAAGACATAACATGAATCTTTTATTGTCACAAGCCCAAGGGAAGCCACAAATCAAGGCACTTCCCAGATGTATTGGTGGGGCTCTGAGGCAGCTGGGTTACAGCAAAACGAAACAATTGTTGCTGGATGGTGCTTAGTTTTGGGTTGATGGAAGACAATGTTTTGCCAAGTTAACACATTCCAAAAGTTTTACTTGATAGGTTAGACTCAGGGGTGAGCAATGAACTTTCAGGGAACAAAAGTTACCCAAGGTCATTTGGTCATAGATTGGCAATACTGTGATCCTTCACAATCACAAAGTTTTAAGTCTATTGTCCTTGTAGAACTTTAATACAGTCTACGTGTGAACTTCAGTTTACATGGGCAAGATAAAGCTTTGAATAGTTGAGTGTGAAGAACTGGGTTTAGGAAAGAGGAAGCTGCCCTCCCCAAACCCTGCTACAGTGCTGGGATTTCCCTGGAACATGGAGAATCTTCTCCTCCACCCCCACCTCTCTTCCTTCTCTACTCTCTCCCTTCACCTCCACCTCTCGTCCTTCTCTACTCCCTTGTCTACACATGCTATAACAATGAGTTAAAGATCTATATATACTTACTTTCTACTCTGAACATTTCTCATGTTAATTATAGTTGATAATATGAACATAAGAATGAAATAAGTCATCTTTAGACTAATATTTAGACCATAAAACCAGCTCTTTGTTACAGGGGAGCTTTGTGTCCACTTCCTTACACCAGTGCCTTCTACCTGGCAGCCCTGGGTCTCCAGGGGGGTGTTGGGCACTTGGCAGGGCTGGAGAGCAGTCTTCAGAGGTCACTTTGAGGTTTTAATATGGGTACTCTCCAGAGAAGCTGTAACTGATTTCCTCTTGTGATTTTGGCATTTGGAACACTCAAGAGGAAGACTGATCCCTCCCTCCCTCCCTCCCTCCCTCCCTCCCTCCCTCCCTCCCTCCCTCCCTCCCTCCCTCCCTCCCTTTCTTCCTTCCTTCCCAGATGAGATTCTAGGGGCTCATCTGTTGGTGAAGATGGCCTCTGCACCCTGGGTCAGCTGGGTTGCTATGAGTCTCTGCTTGGAAGATAATTTCTTCTTCTGAGTGCTCTGCTCCAAGTGAGGCACCGAGCTTATTTTATTTATCAAGGATGTTTGGTTTCACTGTAGGCTCTGAGCAGTGAATGATCATGTCTATGGAGGGGATTTTTCTCTTAGTCATGCAAACTTTGTTATTTATTTCCAAGGTTCTCTAATTTATAAAGTAATACAGTATTAAAAAACCTCTAAAGGGTTCTATAATTTGTAATCAGGAAAAATTCTTTTCAATTTTATGCCTTTCCCCATTTTAAATATGCTAAAAATTTAATTTGGTACTTAGTTACCTTAACATGCTTGCAGCAACTTGTGGAATGACTCTTCTACTTTATTCCAAATCAGTAGTTTTGCTGATTAAAACAAATTCCTCCTGGATCTGAGCTTCACTGTAGGCAGCCGAACAGTGCTGCCATACAAAGTCATGAGGATACTTTCTCATTATATACACACATACACACAGGCACATGCACACACACATACACACATATACACAAACACACAAATACACAGACACAGACACACACACACACACACACACACACACACACACTTTTCCCAATCCGGTAGGAAGAATGGGTCCCCGAAGTAGGCAACACAGTCAGAGACAGCCCCGGTTCTCACTGTTAGGAGTCTCACATGAAGACAAAGTTACACAACTGTAACATATACGCAGAGGGCCTAGGTCAGTCCCATGCAGGCTCCCTGGTTGTCAGTTCAGTCCCTGTGAGCCCAGGTTAGTTGGTTCTGTGGGTTTTCTTGTGGTGTCTTTGACTCTACTGGGTCTAGGACCCTATTTTTTAAGGTGAAAGAAAATCCTTTCAGAAACATATATTACTAATCACCTATTCCCCTAGAATTAGAATTTATGTAGTTCTCTTTTTTTGACATTTTCTATGCTTATAAAATATAAAATATCATATATATATATATATATATATATATATATATATATATATATTACCTTGTAGGAGAAACATTGCCCAATGCTAAAATAAAATTAAAGGAAAAGGAATGCAAGAAAATATAGCTAGAATGTTAAAAGTTCTTATTAATAAAAAACCTGAAACCATATATTGGGGTAAAAGCTGAAAGATCAGAGAGACAAAGGAACAAGCCAACTCTTACCTCTAGGACTCCTCAGCCTGAAAAGCCTCAGCCAATAGGCTTCCTCAGCCGAAAAGGCTTTAGTTCCTGTCTCCTCATGTCTTATATACTTTTTTTCCCACCCACTGTATCACTTCCTTTCTCAGCCTCTCTAGTGCTGGAATTAAAGGCACGTGTGCTTCTCAAGCAAAGGCGTGAGATCTCAAGTGCTGGGATTAAAGATGTGTGCCACCATTGCCTGGCTCTGTTTTTTTCCTAGACCGAGTCAATCTCATGTAGTCCATGGTGGCTTTGAACTCACAGAGATCCAGATGGATCTGTGCCTCTCGAGTGCTAAGATTAAAGGCACTGCCTGGCGTCTCTGTTTAATCTAGTGGCTTGTTCTGTCCTCTGATCTTCAGGCAAATTTTATTAGGGTGTGCAATATATCACCACAAGAAAATGTTTTAATTAAGATTTAAAGCAAATAAATATGATTAAAAAGATAATCTACTTAGAACAAATAAGTTGTATACATAAAGAAAGGAGGAACTAATCATCTCCATGGGAAAACAGTTATAATTCTCGAATGTTCAGTGCACAGAGCTCCTCTTTACCATTCTCAAAAGAGAACTCTTGTTTCCCTTCCTAGGTGCTAAGCAGTGTTTCAGGCTTGACTCTGTATTTCCACTCTGCTCCAGGAGAAGCCACTGGTGCCTGCACCTTCCAACATCTTGGAAGCCCAGCCCACTTCCCTCTCCGTAAACCCCATTTAATCAGATAAATACATAGGCGTGGATGAATTCAACCACGTAGGATTGATGTTTGCCATATCCAAGGGCTGGTTACCCTGGCAGGGGTCACCTTTTAGGGCCAGCAATCCCTCAACACGTCAAAGCACCAGAAATACAGAACAGAATAGCATAGTTAATGCTCCACACCTAATTTGTTAAAGGTCTTTGCAGGGTCCACAGTGGATCCTGAATCTGTCTTTCCCCTTTCTCCAAAGCCTCCTCCATCTTTCCTCACTCTATAGCCACAAGACTCACTTTTCTAATGTCAAGTGTACTTGTTCATCAGAGAACCCAGGAAGGAGACCAATTCTTACTTTAGTTTTTAAAAATTCTTTTGAACTTTATCCACGGTCTTTGAATTTGTGTACAACTACGCATCTTTGAAGAAAGCGCTTTCACTGCTTCTTTCTTTCTTTCTTTTTTTTTTAAAAAAAACATTTACTGATTTTAGTATTTTATGTGCCTGTGTATTTTGCCTGCATGTATGCCTGTGTACCACGTGTATGCCTGGTGTCTGAGGAGGAGAGAATAGGGCTTTGGATCCTTTGGGAGAGGAGCGACAGATGGTTTCAAGCCACCGTGTAGGTGTTGGAATCAAACCTGGGTCCTCTGCAAAAGCAACAATTGCTCTTAACCACTGAGTCATCTCTGCAGCCCAGCCTTACTGCTTCTAAAATTTATTTTATTTCCACTTTGCCCTCATACCTCGGGCAGTTGCAACAGATACTGAAAACGCAGGGGGAGAAGCCGCTCCTGTGACTGGCTCCTGATCTCTGTGGGAAAGCCTTGTTCTCACTGTCAAAGGGAAGTTCACCACAGGTGTTTTGTGAACGTTCCTGTTCCTGACAAGTTGAGGAAGTTGATGTCATTCACGGGAACCTTTTACTGTGAAAGGCCACTGGGCTTAGCAAATGCTGTTTCTACAGCTAATGGTGTGCTTGGGTGGTTTTTCCTATTAAGATAGGAGAAAGAGCTGTTGAATAGTTGTTCATGTATATTCATATTCAGCAGATCTGTTGAATATACTGTTGAATCTTCCCACTGCTGACTACTTAGAATCCTCTGGCTCCATCAACCTCCACTCTTTCTTATGCAGACACTTCTAACTCTTCTCACCCCTGGGCCTTTACACATGTGCTGCCATGCCCAGCACTGACTCCACAGTTCTTCCAATTCTTGGGCCATTTCTCAGCTATCAGCTATGAGCCCCTCTCCACCACCCAGTACCACGCATTCCTTGTCTCATAGCATCTGTCCCTACTCACAATCCTCTCTGTCTCCTGCTCATGCTTACCAAGGCTTACTCTCTACACCCCGAGTGCGGTGTGTAGTATAATACATGTTGGATAAATGAAAAAAAAAAAAAAAGACTAGTGACTATATAAGATTTTGAGCTTTACGGATAATGAAGAGAATGAGGATAATTTTTCTAATCTTAAATATGCATATACTAGAGATAATTTCCCTTTTGGATTATGGTCAAAGGTTTTCCTGGTGGGTGGTAGACATGTAACCTTGTGCATATTTCATTGAAGACTGTTTTGTATGGAGTGTCAAAACCCTTTTAAACACCAGGGAAACTGATTCCTGTAAGAATTCTTCCACCCGTGGCATTTATTCTTTGTGTCTGAAGTTCGTCTAGGTTCCAAACTACAACTGACGACAGCAAAGTCAGTACCCTGGCCTTTTTAAAAGAGATGCAGGACCTGGCTGAGGATATTTTTGAAACAATGGACAAAGCAAAGAGCTTACAAAAACTCTGGCTGAAAAGATCTGAAACCCCAGGTAAGATCCTAAAAAAACGTTATCTTGTTTTCTTGGACGCAGAATGAGAATCTTTTATGCTTACCAGCTTCTCCAAGGTTAGGAGAGAGCGCGCCCCCTGCTGGACAAGGTCAGTGCTGCTTGCTGTTATGGAAGATGAGGTTGGATCCTTCTTCCTCCCTGGGAGGCATAAAGGGTATAAAGGCCTCCCAGGGTTAGCCAGCCCTCCCACAGGCTGAGGCTCACCTAGCTTAATCACCTCTCTAATGCCATCTACCCATCCCATGTCATCTGTCTATATTTAAGAACTGTCCGCACCTTCTCGACACACATTCCCGATTCCCTTTGTTCGTGGAGATGTGGCTTGGTCTCTTCCTTTTTTGGTTTTTGAGAGAAGGTCTCAACAGAAGGCAGGTATTCTTCCACAACAGATGAGGGAGTTCTGTTGGGCTCTGTCATGGGGTCTGGGTTCCTGCTTGCAACCTCAGCATTTGGGGACTGTGGCAGGATGATATTTAATTTAAGGCCAGCCTGGGCTATATGGTGAAGATCTTATCTCAATAAGCAATAACATTTTTGGGGGGTGGGTTCAAGTGCAGTGTTTTTTTTTTTTTTTTTTTTTTTGAGATATGATTGAGAGAACTAATTGTCTTCAGATGGATAGATCCATTTTCAGCGTGTTACTGTCTGAGCTATTTCCCATAGCACATGTTATTTAAAAATCTGAAGAACAATAATTTTACTTTTCTTTCTCCTCATGTCTGAAGGTTTTGCTTGTTTGTTTTCTGAGAAAGAGTCTTGCTTTGTAGCACTGGATGACCTGGAGCTTACTATGTAGACCAGGCAGGCAGGTTCTGAACTCAGCAATCCTCCTGCCTCTACTTCCTGAGTGTTAGGATTGCAGGTGTTGTTGTGGAATATTAGTTAAAGATGTGTTACATTAGTTTATGCTGTGGAATATTTGTTTAATGATGCAAAGGTGTGTTGCATTCTTTTTTTTCCCTCGAGACAGGGTTTCTCTGTGTTGCTTTGCGCCTTTTCCTGGAACTCACTCTATAGCCCAGGCTGGCCTCGAACTCACAGAGATCCACCTGCTTCTGCCTCCCGAGTGCTGGGATTAAAGGCGTGCGCCACCACTGCCCAGCTGGTGTGTTGCATTCTTTTATGATGCATTTGCTTAACTCTGAAGCTGTGTTACTTTGCCTGTCTAAAACGCCTGATTGGTCTAATAAAGAATTGAATAGCCAATAGCCAGGCAGGAGAGAAAAATATGTGGGACTGCCAGGCAGAGAGAATAAATAGAAGAGAGAGGAGAGAGGAACAAGAAAAAGGAGAAGGAGAGGAGAACGCCAGGGGCCAGTCACCCAGCAACACAGCTAGTCGTGAAGTAAGAAGGAAAGAAAGAGATATAGAATAAAGAAAGGCAAAAGTCCAGAGGTGAAAGGCAGGCAGGATAATTTAAATTAAGAAAAGCTGGCTAGAAATAAGCCAAGCTAAGGCTAGGCATTCATAAGTAAAAATAAGTCTCCATGTATTTATTTGGGAGCTGGGTGGTGGCCCCCAGAGAGCAAAAACAACTGACTATAGGGTGTGCCAACATATCCAGCTTGTTTTTCTTTATTTCTGTTCACTTTTTCATTGTGTGGTGAGTACTCACAGTGCTGTGTGTAATTAGAGACAGGCAAAAACACTGAGCAAACTATGGAAATTTCTTTACTATTTGGTTTCTGGGAAACTGTATCAATGAGGTCTGGGATATGACAACCACAGCCATCTTCATATTTACCCTTCTATTTGCTCACCTTTGTGTTTTGAGCCTGGGTGTTTCACTTCCAGACTGAAGCAGGCACTCTGGGGTCTGAGCAGCTGACCTGTTGAATGTGTTTTATTGTAGGTTCCTCTGATGGCTCCAGTTTTCTAACAGTGAGTATTCCCAGCAGTGCTGGACACACAGACACAATGATTCAGTGTTCCCTTTGTAGCTGAGCTTATATTTTTCAAGGACTCTATTAATCGTTTTTTTTTTTTTGAACAACTGTGCAGGGTGGAATTCAACAGAAATAAATTTACATCATATATAGATTAAAAGATGGGTTTTAATTTCTTAAGTCAGAGTTCTGGGTCTATGAGGAGGAGAAGGTTGGAGGGGAGGGAGTGGGTGGTAGGTGGTACTCAGGTTGCTTTAGGGGAGGGATTTAAGTCAACATGAACTCAAAGTTGGTGAGATTTGTGTTTGGCATGTTACTTTTGACTTGCTTTAAATGCAGGACTTTCAGTTAAGGTCATAGTTACCAATGGAACAACTTATCATCTGTACACATTTGAGGTCACACATTGATTGTATCAGTCTTTCATTGTCACAAGCCATCTGACATTTAGAAGGGCTACTCATAATTCCCTTAAAATGCTAATTCGATCATTAAAATAGTGCTTCACCAGATTAAGCTAACATTCTTCAGTTATTTTAAACTGAGCTTGTATGAGTGAATCAATCCCTTTGCCCTGGTGTAGCAGTTAGGCTAGGTGTCTGATCACAGTTGGGTGTCATTTAATGGAAGCATTGGCTGTCCTTTATTGTTGGACTTTTCTAGTGGATTATCATGTACACATTTTCTTGAGCTGCCTTAGAGCCTTCTGAGAATTGTTCAGACACAGTGTCAGTGCTACCAAAAATGCTTGGGCTTTGAGTATCTCATGGAGTAGTGTATAGTAGTGATAGGGAAGAACCTCAGTGTTGACAGGTTCACCCTTTGTGTAGGCCTCCACATCCTTGACTTTACTGATGGCTGGGTGAGTCTGTGTTGTGAAGATGGCTGTCTTTGAAAAATGCTTAGCAGTATTTCCATCCTTACTTACCAGAAACACAAGATGGGCTGGGGCATGTTAGTGATCTATCAAGGTGGTGTTGTCAAGGAGGGTGTGATGACACAAACTGAGTGTTGAGGTATAAATAGTCTGGGATAGATGTATGGATGTGGGATGTGGAAGGTGTTGGGAAAGAAGTGATGCTTGAAGGATGGAGAGTATAGATGGCGATGAAGGATGGAGAGTGTAGGTAAAGATGAAGGATGGAGAGAGAGTGTAGATGGAGATGAAGGATGGAGAGTGTAGGTGGAGATGAAGGATGGAGAGTGTAGATGGAGATGAATGATGGAGAGTGTAGGTGGAGATGAAGGAGAAGGATGGAGAGTGTAGATGGAGGTGAAGGATGGAGAATGTAGATGGAGGTGAAGGATGGAATGCTGTGGGATGGTCTGTATGTCAAATTGCTCTGATTGGTCAATAAATAAAACACTGATTGGCCAGTGGCCAGGCAGGAAGTAAGTGGGATAAGGAGAGAGGAGAGTTCTGGGAAACAGAAGGCTGAGGCAGAGAAACACTGCCAGCCACCGCTATGACAAGCCACATGTGAAGACACCGGTAAGCCACAAGCCACGTGGCAAGGTATAGATTTATGAAAATGGATTAATTTAGATAAAGAACAGTTAGTAAGAAGCCTGCCACAGCCATACAGTTTGTAAACAATATAAGTCTCTGTGTTTACTTGGTTGGGTCTGAGCGGCTGTGGGACTGGCAGGTGACAGATTTGTCCTGATTGTGGGCCAGGCAGGAAAACTCTAGCTACAATGGAGAGTGTAGATGGAGGTGAAGGATGGAGAGTGTAGGTGGAGATGAAGGATGGAGAGTGTAGGTGGAGGTGAAGGATGGAGAGAATAGGAACGGCCAGGAGATAGTTACACAGTGCCAGCAGGAGCCTGTCAGGTTCCACACCTCCTGCTAGCTGTCTTGTCTAGCCTCAGCTAAGGCCAATGGTTCCCTGAGAGCCCAGGTTCTAGTCACAGCACCCTGCGCCAAGCACATGCTGAGAGGATTTGCTTTCTTCATCTGTTCCCCATAAGGAGCAAGCTTGGCTGGAGAGGATGGGGGCTGGCACTCTGAGCAACCTTCCCAGGGTAGCACTGGGTGGTGTCTGTGACAGCCAAACCTGTGTCCCTGCCCCTGCATTTTTCTCTTCTCCTGCATCCTTCTTTCCTTCCCCTTTCACTTTTTTGCTGCCTTTTCCCTCTTCCCTTAAGTTTTTCTTATGATATTCTATAGTTATTTTAAATGATACTTGATTTTAGACATGCCAATTTTTATATTTTCAAAACTTTAAAAATAGAAGCAACCTAATAATAATTTTAAAATCTTGTCTGTTGAACATAAGTATGTGTTGGGCATGAGCTTCTCACACACCTGAAACATCTTGTCCATTCATCCGTCTGTCTGTCTGTCTGTCTGTCTCTTCTTCACTTGATTAATAAAATTAAATGGGAAAATCTTTGGTAATTTTTTTTCTTACTAGATGGATCTCAATAAAACTGAGGATGTGATATCAAAACTAGAAAGCCTCCACCAGCAGCCTCATATTTGGGATTTTCTACATTCACTTCCCAGACTGCACACAACCAATGCTCACTTGGAAGACAGCCTGGATGCCGTGACACACTTCCTTCAGGCAGGTTTGAAGTAAGTGGAAAACAGCAACACATAGTTATATGTATAATATTCCATAGTTTTGGTAGGGGACTATTTCACTGAGTAACATTTTCATAAAAGGCACCCTATTAGTGTCCTGCTGAAACATCTGGAGCCCTTACACCTCTGTCTTTGTCCCCATCTGTGAGTACATGTCTTACCCAGGGGCAGTGGTGCTATTTAGTTCATATTCAACCATTAGAAATCTGACATTATCTGATTAACATTTCATTGGCTTGTATTGTCATTGAATGATCATTTCTAATGGCTGTATAATATTCCATTTTGATGAAATCATATATACCAAAATACACTTCACAATCTTAACCATCAGTTGTGTTGTTTCTAAGGTTTTTACCACTAGAAAAGTGACATAAATGTAATAATTTTAGCTAACAATGCCCAAGACATCATGTAGCCTGATAAACTTGGTGCCTTCCTGACAAGTTGGGACCCAGTTGGTATGGTGGCTCTGATCCCATGTCCTTAGAGCAGAGCTTTCCACAGTGGGCTGACTACTTTTCATCCAGTGATATATTTTTTTTTTTACATTAAATTATAACTTAACTATTCAATACACAGCCCCTTGCTATGCTGAGATGGGCAAGGGTTCTCGGGGGTGGGTGTCTCTTGGCCTTCACATTCTGCAGCACAGTTCATATGAGGATCAGAACTTTTTAAATTTTCATTATGACTTTTTAGTTGTCATGGAGATGTACTGGATGGCCGAGAATGAAGCACATCCTAACACTTCATTATCTTAAATATTTGGACACAGCTGGAGGGAGCCCCCCTCTGTCCATTATTCTGTGCATGGGATGTATTAACAGTGGACAGTGAGAATAGTCAGCTTATTTAAAGGGAGGTGTAGATTGAAACTAGAAGGTATTGATAACAGTGACTGACAGTGTCATCTTCTGAGTGGGTTTCATTTCTGATTTGTATTGTTTCTATGATAGCAAGAAAATCTACTCATGGTAGCCATTGCTTGCACGTGATTTTGGGGTTCAGGGATGACTTTATAGTCTTGGGGTTCTCCCAACTGCACAAAACTGCAGTGAGAGGATTTCTTTAGTGAGAAACCACATGAAGATCACCTGTTTGGGACCACGATGTATAGTTAGAGTCAGCCTCATGCTGCTAAAACGTATGCAGTTCCACCTCAGCGGAAGATGTTTTCTCACCCATAACTGTAATTACTTATAAAATGTTGTCACTTAAAACCAGAATGCATAGCATATACCTATGGACTCCCATTGTCTAAAGCCTCTTATTCTGTAAAACAGTTTGAAAACCACTGATTGGCCCATGACTTTTTCAGATCCCTGGAGAGGACACAATGCAGTATGTTCTCCACATATTAGACTGAGTACGGGAACTTGAGGCAGCCCAGCTGGCTGCTCATTCTTCTTCTTCTTCTTCTTCTTCTTCTTCTTCTTCTTCTTCTTCTTCTTCTTCTTCTTCTTCTTCTTCTTCTTCTTCTTCTTTTTTTCACGTTGTGTATTCTGTCTGGCCTTGTCAGCTGCCAAGAGTGGGCAGGAAGATTCAAGGCTGAGCATAAAACAGCACCAGTGGTGGAACACCCCAAAGCAGGGTGTATGTGAAAACCACTCGGGTATTTCAAGAGAACTCACTTCTGCTTGTTCTCTTGCCCAGGGAGTTAGCATCACATTAAACCAAGCAGAATGTTCACATATCAATGGTCTGGCAACATCCTGCAACAGGGCTGGGGGCTGGCCCATGGGAACTAAGTAAGTCTGGAGTTGATACTCTTTGGCTGACTATCAGCTCACTCTGCTTGGTTTTGTTTCTCTTCTAGTTCATTAACATCTCTGGGAGATTTGGATTGGCTACCACTGCACAGGACGATCCCTCAGGTTTCCAGACATGTTCTGAATGTGACCATCTCCACCCTGAGGTTTCTGCTGCAGCACAGAGTAGCTGTCAATGGTGAGGGACCTGGAGGGCTGCGGCTGTATTGGGGGGTATTCCACTCTTGCAATGCTTTAGCAAGCACAGAGCCACAGGGATCTTCAAAGAAGTGATTAATGAAAATCTCGACCCACACCAAATCCACCCTTTCTGCTAGTAATAGACAGACATAAGATTAAACTTTTCAAGTCAAAACTGACTTTCTACCACAGCTGAAAATTCTGCAGTCATTGATAATGAGATTTGCATTTATATTTCAAACAACTGATTTTTGAATTCCTTAAGTTATAAGCTGTCTTTTAAGTTCGTTGGAATTGTTTCTCTGGTCCTGTAGTCCCATGGTCTGCTTATAGAATAATCACTCAGAAGCTTATATTAATTATAACTGCTCAACCATTAGCTCAGGCTTATTATTGACTAGCTCTTACACTTAAATTAACCCATAATTCTTATCTATGTTTAGCTATGTGGCTTGGTCCCTTTTCTCAGTTCTGTCTTGACATCTTGCTTCCTCTGTGTCTGGCTGGTGACTCCTGACCTAACCCTTCCTCCTCCCAGAATTCTCCTCATATCTCACCCCACCTATACTTCCTGCCTGGCTACTGGCCAATCAGCATTTTATTTATGAACCAATCAGAGCAACACATATTCACAGCATACAGAATGACATCTCACAGCACATTTGTTCTGTGATTTTTTTTTTTAAATCTTTCATATCTTTAAGCTCCAATTGGAAAGAAATTCCAGTAACCTGAAACTGGAGTCAGTGGTAGTAGAAAAATAGTGAAGTTACTCAAAGAAGGCAAACTACTGTGTAGGTAATAAGTATCCCTCTTCAGGGAGGGGAAGGGGATCCCCTATTTTCTTGACTTGGACATTATTAAGTTGTCACTGGATTTAATATTTTACTTATAAGTTTATTCCCTTTGGCTTTTTCTTTGTTTAATTCTTGGTGGGAAGTACAGCAAGAGAATATCAAAGTTAGAATTCATCTCCTATCTTCTATTGTCTGTCTGTCTGAAAAGTCATTCCCCACCCACTCACCCCATCATTGCTAATCCACCAACCTCACCACCCATCTACCTATTTCATTTATGAGCTGAAAAGGAAATAGTTTTCTCTCTCTCTCTCTCTCTCTCTCTCTCTCTCTCTCTCTCTCTCTCTCTCTCTCTCTCTCTCTCACTCTGTGACTAAAATCTGAATCTAGAGCCTTACACATCACCTAAGTACTCTACCACCTTTCTATATGCTCAATACTTTAAGACATATTTTATTTTAAGCCAGGCAGTGGTGGCACACATCTTTAATCTCAGCACTCAGGAGCCAGAGGCACGTGGATCTCTGTGAGTTCAAGGCCAGCCTAGTCTGCAGAGTGAGCTCCAGGACAGGCTCCAAAGCTACACAGAGAAACCCTGTCTTGAAACTGCCCCCACACAAAAAAACCCAAAACATATTTTATTTTTATTTTTAACAATAGGCTTGCACACACGAGTACAGTGCCTACAGAGGTCAGAAGGGGGCATCAGGTTCTCTGGAACTGGAGCTGGAGGCAGTTGTCATCCACTGGATATGGGTACTGGGAATTTAACTAACTCAGGCCTTATGTCACAGCAATATTCACTCTTTTTTTTTTTTTTTTTTGGTTTTTCGAGACAGGGTTTCTCTGTGTAGCTTTGCGCCTTTCCTGGGACTCACTTGGTAGCCCAGGCTGGCCTCGAACTCACAGAGATCCACCTGGCTCTGCCTCCCGAGTGCTGGGATTAAAGGCGTGCGCCACCACCGCCCGGCTGCAATATTCACTCTTAACCACTCAACCATCTCTTTAGCATTCCCCTCCCACTTATTATTATTTTTCTTTACACAAACTCATTGAGGTTTATATATTGGACAAGTGTGTGTGTTTGAGTGGCTAGGCTAATCTGGATGCCTGGTATTTTATTTATGAGTTCATTACAATAAAGTGATTTTATATTAAAAATTATTGTTATTTAGAGAAAGTATCTCACTAAGTTTCCCAGGCTGGTCTTGAACTTGTAATCCCCTAGACTTGGCTTCAGGGATCATAGTTATCAATAAGGAATGATTATCGCACTCAGAGATGCCATGTTTGTAAAGGAACAAAAGATGTCCAATCAGAGAGCAGAGACCACAGAGTGGGGATCTGCCATCTTCTTCAGGGACAGCTTCAAAGGAGGGTTTTGAAAAATGTCCACTTCATGGACATGACCAGGGAGCATTTCCAGGAAAAGGGAACAGTGTTCGACATGCAAGTGCTTGTAGGAATAGAGAGTGCTCAATGGTCAATGTGTCTGAACTATACATCAAGCAGTGCCAGGGATTGGCTCAGAAAGGGAGCCAGGTTGAGTCTCAGTGGCCAATGTAGCAAGAGATTCAGGGATGCAGTATAGAGCGATGCTCTTGAGGCATGTGTGAGCAAGGGTTGGAGGCAGGCAAGTTCTGGGTCAAACCTCCCATTGGCCTTTTACTTTTGGTGGTTCAGTGTTTGAGCTATACAATGTATTGGTTTCACAGAGATTCCTGTAAGCCCAGCCACATTTCTCCTGCTGTATGGAAAAGCCTAACACAGTATGATCCTTCACGATACTGCCCACTGCCCCCCTCCAAATTCCACTTGCTGCTTGAGACTCAACATAGTAGATCTCATGGAGAGGGTGGATTTCTTTGATTTTTCTGTATGAAGGAAGCCAGGCCATTAAAGATTAACTCAA
This sequence comes from Peromyscus maniculatus bairdii, assembly GCF_049852395.1. Classification (NCBI taxonomy): domain Eukaryota; kingdom Metazoa; phylum Chordata; class Mammalia; order Rodentia; family Cricetidae; genus Peromyscus; species Peromyscus maniculatus. The sequence goes on from NC_134861.1 coordinate 12,530,318, forward strand.
TTTTTGTATCAACTTAGTTCTACCAGAAGCTATTTCTCAAGTCGAGAATAAAAGCCTGGAGGTGAGGTAGGAGATATATTAAACACCTCATTGAAAGGTTCTCTGTGACCTCAATTTTAACAAGCTCATCTGGAGCAGAAATTTGTGCAAATCACCCAAATTATAACATTCAATTTAGCGTACAATTGGAGATATAATTACTTTAAAGAATGTAATTAAAAGCAATTTTCTATCCATTTCAGTCAGAGTTAAGAAATACAATTATAAAATAGACTTCTAGAGACCACTAAAAATTGTCTTCATTTCTCTTGTCTCCAAGAAAAATGCTTTTCCTGGTGAACAGACTACAGTGCCTGCAGGAAAGGGACAATTCTGCTGTTCCAGTCACATCATTCATTCACTGACATTTTGTCACATGATCTGAACATGCCATTGTTCAGCCACGAATCTCAGAATCCATATTGCCCTTCAGTTTCAAAGAATATTATCTTTATTTTCCAAAGCATTTTGGTAGACTGATGACACTTATTTTTTCTGTTCTTTTCTGGAACGCTGTGTCTAATTCCAATAAGATATATCAGTAGGGATAGGTACTTACAACTCAGGCTTGGGAACCGCATCCTTTGGGTGTAATATCTTACTCTAGGAATGAGATTTTTAAGGATTTTTGTCTGATTTTTCTCTCAAAAGAGGACATTTACTGTGCTGTTTGTTGATGATTTAGATCTCTTGTGGGAAATGCTTAATTCTCAGTCTGACACCTCATCGACATCCCATGAGGGCTAATTTTAATCTCAGAAAACAATCTCATGCATTATGCAAAGACAATATTATTGGAAACCTAAAGTCTTGGATTCTTAGGGTCTGTCTTCCTTTACTTTTCCTCTTTTGCCTTAAATGTCATGACTAGTGCTAGGGAGATAATTCACAGGTTAAGAGTATGTATTGCTCTTGCAAAAGACTAAGTTTGGTTCCCAGTACCCAGGTCAGGCAGCTCCCAATTGCCTTTAACTCTAGCTCCAGGGGATCCAAATGTCCTCTGCTGACCTCCATGGGCACCTGCACGCATGTGAACATACTCCCATGCACATAATTAAAAATAATGAAAATCCTTTAAAAAGTGTCATGGGTCTTATCTGTAGCATTCACATAACCACATTACCTTAAGGATCACATGAGATCTCATGTGGGGAAATCTTGCAGGTGGCTGGCACCTGCATGGTCCATGGCAGATGGCTGTAGAGTCATGATTTGAAATGATTCATCCAGCTAGATTTGCTGACAACAGTTCCCCTAATGGCTTGAGTGCTGTTATGTTTGCAGTTGCCAGGATGTGCTCCCTGGAGATCTCATCAGACTTGGGGAGTTTGAACGTAGACTTTGGGCTGCCCCTTCCAGATGGTGCCCCCTGAGTATTTGAGCAGCTTACAGGCTTTATGTCTTGATTATCCCAGTTTGAGTGAACTTTATCCTGTGGCTTGAACCTTTAGAATAGGACTTTAAGGTCATTTTAGACTATTTGATATTGAGTCCTTCTCCTTGATGATATGGTTAGCTGGTTTTCAATATTTAACTAGTATGAAGCCAGTGTAAAACTACTGCTGTACATTAACTTCCATTTGGTTGAGCCTCTTGAGATAGCATTTTAGACTAGATGTGAAATTACTGGCTTCATTGGTCTGAATTTTATAAAGCTCTGGAAATGTACTTTCAGTTCATCCTTGGAACTGTATCATCACTCATGTGGGGGCCTTGAGACACTCACTACACTTCTGGTATCCAGAACACTATTTCTCCCTTGTGTATGGTTTTAGTTACCCACAGTCAGCTGCAGTCCACAAATAGTAAGTAGATAATTTTAAAAATTAGCAAAATAAGCAATTTAAAAATTCTAAAGATTTCCTTTTTTTGGGGGGGGGGGTTTCGAGACAGGGTTTCTCTGTGTAGCTTTGCACCTTTCCTGGAACTCGCTTTTTAGACCAGGCTGGCCTCGAACTCACAGAGATCCGCTTGCCTCTGCCTCCTGAGTGCTGGGATTAAAGGCGTGTGCCACCACCGCCCGGCCTAAAGATTTCTTTAAAATTTTTTTTTTTAACCTATGTGTATGTGTTTCTGTGTATGTAAGCATGTGTGTGCAGGTACCCATAAAGGCTGGAAGAAGGCATTGCATTCCTCAGAGCTGGAGGTACAGGCAGCTGTGAATCATCCAATGTGGATTCTGGGAGCTGAACTCCCTGTTCATTGCAACAGCAGAAAACACCCTAAATTTCTGAGTCATTTCTCCAGCCTGAATCCACATATTTTAAAATGCATGACCTTCTGAGTAATGAGATGAAATCTTACTCTTTCTTGTTCCATTTGCCTTGAGCAGGAATTACTCTTCTCTCCCATATCCACACTGTGTACATCGTCTACACATTAGTCATTTAGCAGCCAATAGTACTTTTGGTTATCAGACCAGCTGTCATGGCATGGCAGTGCTTTTGTTCAAGTAACCTTTATTTTACTCAATAGTAGCCTTCAAATGCAAAGGACAGTGACCCTGGCAATTTTACTGAGGCATATTACTAGTTGCTTTAATGTTTTGCTATGCCTAGTTTATAAATTAAAGTTTATCATGGGTACATATGGGTCAAAATTTTTGCTATATCCAGGGTTTTGTTATTCACGGTTTCAGGCATCTACTAAGGACCTTGCGATGTGTACTCTGCACATGAGGGGTAAGGACTGTACTAACTTTTGTTTAGTCTTCTTTAAATTTATTTATTTATTCTACATGTGTGTTCGTGTGCACACATCTGTGTATAAACTTGAGTTTGTGTTTCATGTGCACTTAGGTGCTCATGGAGGCAAGAAGTCATCAGAACCTATGGAATTGGAGTTCAGGTAGTTAAAGTGTCAATTACATGGAGTCTATCTGATAGTCAAAAGGGCTTTATTCTGGGTTAACTCACAATATGTACAAGGGAGTTGGTCGCAGGATCCAGGAGGGGTGGGCCACGGTCCAATGTGGTTCTCTGGAGAACTCTGCCTTGGTCTGCAGTATTAACATCCAGCATCCAAGACCATGAGGTAGCCTAGAGATCGAGCACATGTGTATTCCAGGTCTTAGGGGGTCCCCCATCGGCCACACCTGTGGGAGGGTGGGTACCTAGCAGTGACCAGCTGACTGTTAGGGGCAGTGCTTCAGGGTAAAGCACAGACAACCACCCCTACAGGGAGTTGAGTCAACATGTGGGTGCTCAGAACTGAGACTGTCCTCTGTAAGAGCAGTAAACACTCTTAACTTTTGAACCACCTCTCCAGCCATTGTTTTTATCCACAAATGATATTTAGTGGTATTAAGTTTAATTTTTATCTACTTAGAGATAGAATATTGTTTTCTTTATTACTATAGGCATATCTGAATATCAAAATAACCAATACATAAATCATCTGTGTGAATATTGTTTTCTTTTTTACTATAGGCATATCTGAATATCAAAATAACCAATACATAAATCATCTGTGTTCACAGAATCTGTTTACCACCTGTCCCTGCAGAATATGGTATGGGATCCACAGAAAGTCCACTCTGATCTCAAGTCCCAGTTTGGTTTCAATGACCTTCAAATGGAACATATCCTGAATTATTCAGCTGATCTGAAAGAGGTATGCCTACTTACCTTCTTCTCATGGCATTGGGCATCCTTAGAGTCACAATATAGTGACCCCCAAATCTGCATCTCACATACAACTTCAGACCCAAAGTTTAAGATAAAACATGAATATGTGCTGCCTATTTCATTGCCATTACTCCCTAACCCACACTGCAGAGTGACTACCTACAGAGCAATCTCACCATGTTAGCCATTTTAAGTCACCTGGAAAGGAGTTAAAATATATCTAGGTAGACGTTTGCAGGTCTCATGCAAATACCACACCATTTTGAATTAGAGAATTTGGCATCTGTGGGTTTTGAAATCTTTGGAGGATCCTGGCATCAGTGCTCCATAGAATTGGAGGGACAACTGTGTATCACCGGGGCCCGTTGGGTAGCAGTGGGAGATGGTGGCCAGGAAGGAGAGTGAGTACTCCTCAACGCCAAGCTCCTTAAGTAGAGCAACCCATAGATATGTCCCTTTCTTTTTTCTTATTCTTTCTTTTTTTTTTGTTTGTTGTTTTCAAGACAGGGTTTCTTTGTGTAACCACCCTGGCTGTCCTGGAACTTGCGTTGTTTATCAGACTGGCCTCGAACTCACAGAGATCCACCTGCCTCTGCTTCCTAAGTACTGGGATTAAAGTCATGTGCCACCACACCTGGCAAGATGCCCCATTCATTCCTTATCATTTTATCTCAGCAGTCAGAGGCACTTTAGTAGGGATACGAACTTGATTACTCTGGGAACCATCAGTAGGAAGAGCCAGGCCAGGCCTGGTGGAGGTGTGATGTCTACCAACTAGACCTGTGAGCATGATTCCAAGCAAGAAAGTGAGTCTCAGTGGGAGCAGATATATGGGGGATTTTCCAGGCAAAGAAAAACAACAACAAAACCAAAAACCAAAACCAAAACAACAACAACAACAACAACAACAACAACAACAACAACAACAACAAAATGAACATGAGAGGAGATGGGCTAGCCAAAACTGAGCCCCAGTTTCTAAACTAGATAAAATAAAGGGGTGGTCTTAGCCCATCCTTAGAACATAGTTCACATGGGTATTACTGAGGCTCTGTGGGTGTCTTTTGTCTGCAGTGCCCTCTCTCATGGCCCTAGACAATTTGGAAGCCCTTCTGCTTTGCAAGAACACACATCTGCACCTTAGGTCCATGAACTCCTTCTCTCAGACCCCACCTATATCTTTAGGATTTTTCTTGTATGTTAAGTGAAGACCCATTATCTCCTTTTGGAGTCTTGGAAGGTACTCATGTACTAAGGGTGGGATTTAACTTACCATGATTTTTCATGTCCCTATGAGTAAGTACCTTTCCCTGACATATTAGGCATGCTTTGAATACACTCCCCCACCCCAAAGTTTTTGAAAACCCAACTCATGAATTTGTTAATAATATTTGGAGGTAGACCCATTGTGAAGTAACTAGGACCAGATGAAGTTGTGGGGTGTAGCTAGAGTTTTCTTGCCTTGCCCACAGGACAATCTTTGTTACCCACCAGTCCCACAGCCGCTCAGACCCAACCAAGTAAACACAGAGACTTATATTGCTTACAAACTGTATGGCCGTGGCTGGCTTCTTGCTAACTGTTCTTATAGCTTAAATTAATCCATTTCTACAAATCTATACCTTGCCATGTGGCTCATGGCTTACCGGCATCTTTACATACTGCTTGTCCTGGCGGTGGCTGGCAGTGACTCCTTCTGCCTTCCTGTTCTTTCTTTTCTCCTCTCTGTTAGTCCCGCCTATACTACCTGCCAGTCAGTGTTTTATTTATTGACCAATCAGAGCAACACATTTGCCATACAGAACATCCCACAGTAATGGGGTGGTTAGCTCATGATGACACTGGTGGCTTTATTAGTGGAGGAAGAGACTTCAGTGCTACACTCACCCTTTATGGCCATGTCATACTCCCTGCCATGTTCTGATGAAGAATAAGGCCCTCATCAGAGGCCAAGAAGATTCTCAGACTTCCAGCTTCCAGACTCTTGGGTTATGTCAACCCCAAAAGCCCAGCAGGGTTAGGCTTTTTGTCTACCACCTGGAAAGATTATATTCAATGGCCCTAGGGGTTAGGATGGGAAGCCTAAGGGTTGGTGAGTCTGCTTCCCACTTTTGGAAAAAAAAACCTCATGAATGTCTGTCTTGTTCATGTCTTCAGGTCCTCTCCAGTACAGGCCTGACTTATGTCCCTCCATTTCTCATGCCTTTGGGGAACTTCACCATACACTGCCCCTATACTAAAGTGTACCCCACCACCACCTTTTTCTGCCTCCACAAAATGATTGATTGAGTTCCATGTGCTAGGAGTCCCCATGACCTTGCTCCAGCCTCGGTGTTCCCATGATCTCTTCAGTCTCTGTGATAGGGCTTGTCAGAGGGAACTTCCTGTTTGCACATGCTACCCTCACTGTCTGCACATGCTACTCTCACAGATTGAGCATCTAGACAGGAACAAGGCCTTATCTTTCTAACAGGATGCATGACCTTGATATTACTTTCAGTTAGAGAGAAAAAAACAACAACCAAAAACAAAGACGCAAGGGGCTCTGAAGTTTTGATAGTCACAAGTGAATAATTTTCATGAGTCCTAAAGGAAAGTGTGGGATGAGCAAAGACACTTTATTGTTCCTTGATTGTGGCCATTGTCTTAGTCCAGTTTGTTGTTGAAGTGCCACGGCTTGAGGGATGTATGCTCCAGGAACTCCTTTCTCGTAACTCTGGAGGCTGAAAGTCTGAGGCTGAATACCAGGAGACTGGCTGTTTGGCTAAAGTCCACTCTCTAGTTCTAAGACAGTGTCTTCTCACTGTGCCTTCACATTGTCTGAGGGAGGGTGACAAGCTCATCAAGTTCTTCCTTTATACAGGAAGCAATAGGCCAGTGATGACAGCTCCTTTCTCATGAGCTCATCTGCCTCATGCTAATCATTTTTTCATTACTATAGCAACTGAGATTTTGATCACCTTAGTAGAAGAAAGGTTTATTTGGCTCAGTTTCAGGGGTGTCATGGGTCCTTTAGTCCCAGTGCTTGGGGTTTTCAGTGAGGTGGCACATCATGGTGGGAAGCACATGGTGGAAGATGCTGTTTACTTCATGGTGGCTTAGAAACAAAGACAGAAGAAGGAGCAGGGTCCCAATACCCCAGATGATCTTATTTTTCCTTCCTATGCCTCACCTCCTAAAGGTCACCTCCTAATAATACCCCATGGTCCTCTGGAGAATACCAGTTCCAAACTATAGAGGTCCCAAGAGGCTCTCCTCCCTCACATTGTTGCCTTCTGGGTGATGGCTTCCATGTAGGCATTTTCAGGCGATGAAACCATTCCCACCATAGGCAACCATCAACAGAACTTCTGATGACACTGCAGTTATTGTAAGAATCCAGTAAGTGGACACAGCTCCTTTTGCCACACATGTGTGTAGAGTAGCTGTAGAGAAGTAATACACAAAAGAGAATTGGTTCAAAATGGTAAAGCAGTGTCTAACCAGGATTCAATGTTGATCTTCCTTACTTTGCCTGTTTTTGATAACTAGAAAAGACAGTGTTCTTGTCAAAGCACTGCTGTTAGTTCAAAGTATCAGCTTGGCTTGGTTTGGCCCATGATGGCTTTTGGTGGGAGAATGAGGATGAGCAATGTTTGACTCAACCATGTGTCTTCCTCCTGGAGAAACAACGGCTCCCCCTGTTTCTAAAAGTAGGATCCATTTTTTTCCCTTAAGTATAGAGGCCTCTCCTCAGGACAAATAGCACAGGCATCAAGTGACACTTAGCATTCTTCAGATGAATGTGTGGGTTTTGAATCCAGTGAGACTGAGGTATTATTTTGAAAGAAAAACATTATAGGAAAAACTACTTTACTTCTAAGTATTTTTCATGTTATTTCCAGATTCCTACACACAGCTTCTTGGAGAGGATGATATGCTCCATCTTGTCCAACACTTCTGAGGATGAAGCTGAGAGCAAGGGCTACCGGGCAGACTGTCACCCCAAGTGGTCAGGAGTCAAGAACTATATCCTCCATGCAGTCAGCTGGCTGAAACTCTACGGACAGGTGCTGTTGGGAGCCTGGATGCCCTGAGTGCACCAGGTCTTTCCCCCTCATGTCATTCACTATGTGATTCCGTGACTTTTCCTGGGAAAGACCTTAGGACCTCTACATCTGGTCATTGTGACCTACTCTTACATGCATCCAATGGCCTTAACTCATCAAACTCTCAGCCCCAAGCCACCAAAAGCATGTGACCTAGGCACACATATACACTGTTAGCTAAGAGATCTCTAGATCCACGCTGTGTTTCTGGCATGTGAGATTCCTTGTGCCACTTTAAATGCCATGCAAGCATTAGTTTTGCTTCTGTTTTTTTCCTTGAAAAGGGCAAAAACAATGACTGTGATTTAAAGGCATATCAGCTGTCTCCAGGCATAAGGGGAGAAGTGTGTGTTGGGGGCTATCTCAGAGATGTTGGTGGATAGCAGAATACCCTGATAAATAGAAAGTTGGTAGCCTCCAGAGCTTACAGTGGCCCTGGCCAGCTAACAGCTCTTTTCCTTGAGATACATAGGCACTAGCAGGCCACACTCCCAGCACAGCACCACCCACTCTTTGTCAAATAGCATATCCACTTGCATCCCTTTTGCCTTGGAAAACTCACCCCGATAAAGTCTTTTTCCCTTCCAAACACACATAACTGATAAAAGGGAAGACTATCAAGTAGTGGGTTAAAAAAAATCTACAGAAAAATATGCATGACTGTTCACTTGTTAGAGAGTAACTTCTCCATCACCAAAGTGGCCAAGAGATAGTACTGAAGGGTTAATTAACACCATTAAAGGGTTAATCTGGGCTGCTAGTCAAGTCTTCATCAGTCTACCTGCCTTTCCTTCATGCATATGCTCACGGTCTGATCTGGGCAGGAGACACTTGTGTAACACGATGACTAGCTGCCTGTGGTATCTATCCCTAGATCTGCCACAAAGTGGCACTTAGGGAGTGCTTATTAATGACAGAATACATTTTAAAATGTTTAATTTCATTCAAACCGTCCTCAATGTGCTAGTTCAGTTTTCAAGTTAGATCTTTTTTAAATGAAATGCATAGTTTTCCCTTCTTTTCTTTTCTTGTTTCTCTTGGAGGAATGAGAAAAAGAATAAGGGGAATAATAAATAAGCTGTGTGTTCCTTGTTGACATTTATAATCTTTAGTTTTTGAGTAGACATGAAATCATAATACAATTATAATAGATATTTTAATTGATCAGAAATTAAAAAATCTTGTCCTTTCTAATGGTCCTATTCCTTTTTTAAAAAAATTTATTTTTCTTTATTAAGAAATTTTCTACTCACTCCTCATGCTATCCACATTTTTTTATTCTCTTCCCCCTGTTACTATTTCTTAGGCACAGTATTTCTAATAGGATTGACAATCTATTTTTGTTTCTAAATTTGCAGGTGTTTGACCAGTGGCAGCAGGGTCATCTGCTGCAGAACCTGTTTGCAGGTGTCAGCCACAGTCTGGCGGCCCTTAGGGAACAGTTTAAACAGGGAAGTGAACCACGGAAGGTGGTGGAAATCCTGCACACTGGCCTAATCATCCTGAGTGACAGCTTGGCAGCGGATGGCCCCGGAGACAGCCATCTGCTTCCACAGATGTAAGGCATCTGTATGTCTTTTGTCACTGAGTAGGCTTGATCACGCTGACATTGTAGGAATGTGCAATGATGCTGTTAGAAACAAATCCTGTAAGACCATAGCTAGACATGGATTCTAAGGTAGTATGTGGAAACCTGAGTCTTTTATTGTGTATCACCCTGGGAGACCTATGCAGTCATCTGGACATGGATGTGAATATGTAAAGCGGTCTAAAGTGCTGCCTGGTTGTGGTAGCACACACCTCTCGTCCCAGCACTCAGGGGCATGAGCTCTTTTGGGCTCAGGAGTTCATCCCAGCCTCCGTGACAATAGTCCTTTCTAAAAAAATAACTAACCAAACCAAACCAAAACCAACCAACCAAACAAAGCAATCTTACAAGAGTATAATCACATTGGAGAAGGTGTCAGTTTCCTGAATTTCAGGTTGATGTCTTTGCCTAAAATGAACACATGCACATTAGACCTGTTTTCCCATGAGGTGCATCCTGTATTCCTAGTTAAGGATTGTACGGATCTGAAATATTCACATAGGCTCAGTAATACCTTAGCAGTGGAAAAGGTGGAACTTGGATTTTTTCATTTTTAATATAACCAAGATTAATTTACCCAAATAGTCGCTTCTCTTATAAAACTGGGTATTTTGTCTTAGTGTGTTTTTAGGTGCTGTGGATCTACAGGATAAAACCAACCTGGTCAAGAACAAAGAAGTTGACTGTTGTTGTTGGGGAGGGGTAACTAATATATACACAAGGCTGCAACATGGGAAAGCACAAATTCCAGCCTTCTGGAATGTGCATTAAGGTTTTACACAGTGGCAATGTCTTCAGTGTTTTAAACAGTAGGGGGGCTGAGAAGGGTATTTTCTAGGTAGGAATTCTGATCAGTGCTAGACAAAAAGAAAAAAAAAACCTGTTTCTGGGTCATCGTGGAGAAGGACTTACTGTACAAAAAGTCTACAGAAGTTAACATTGTTTTAAAGATCAGCTTGCATGGGCATGTGTGGGGCCAGGCAATAACTACAACCCTGTTTGCTAGTTCAACCACAGATGTACTTGTGTTTGAGATGTACTTAGTGATGGCTTCACAACTCAGTTTTCTGTTCCAGGGCCAATGCACTCCACTTTGACTGTGTGTGTGTGTCTCTATATATATGTGTGTTGATGTACATATGGATTGTATGCATATGTATGTGATATATGTGTTTTTGTGTTGTATATATATGATGTGTATATATATGTATATATATATGTGTGTGTGATATGTGTAGTTGTATATGTATGGTGTGTGCATCTGTGTCTGTGTATGTGCATGTATCTCTTTGTGTGTAAGTGTATGCATATGTGTATGTATATGTATAGTGTGTGGTGGTGGTGGTGGTGGTGGTGTGTATGTGTGTATGTGTGTAGCAGTTTGTAATAATGTGAATCCTATTAGCCTCTGGGAATAATGCTTTCCTCAGAAGAAAACAGATTTCTTATTTTCTCTAAAAAGCTTGTTTAAGCCCGGGGGTGGTGCATGCCTTTAATCCCAGCCCTCAGGAGGCAGAGGCCAGCCTGGTCTACAGAGCAAGATCCAGAAAAGGCGCAAAGCTACCCAGAGAAACCCTGTATCAAAAAAACCTAAAAAAAAAAAAAAAAAAGAAAGAAACTTGTTTAAACCACAATATTTTGTTCAAATACAGAGTTTCTGGCTCTGTGGAATGCAAATGGTACCACAGTATCATAAGTACATGAGGCTATATTGTTGTTATGATTGCATAGTGAAGACTAACTCTAAATGTCTTAAGCTCTCTCACATTTTCTAGAGTCCACTTAGGATGTAGGTTTTTTTTTTTAATTGAGGGTCTTGTCTCCCACTGAGGGAGATGCCCTGGGCCATGTGGTATTAGGACTGTGGGTAGCAGTGCCACAAAGGATATAGAAAGATGGATACTGCAAACACGGCCTTTAGCATGGCCATTGTTTGGCCTAAGTTAGGTATTGATCCTCCTTTTGCTATAAGAAGCCCATGCTCTTGCCAGATAGCAGCGTGGGACAGGAGGATGTGAAATTAAAAGCATATTTGGAGTCTGTGTAAACATTTAGGGATTGTCCCTGTGCCAATTGGGAGGCACAGGTGAGAGCTATTAGTTCAGCCTGTTGGTTAGTAGTGTGGGCAGGTAGTGCCTGTGCTTCAGCCACCCGAGTATCTGACACTATGACATAGCATGCTTTGTGGGTCCCCTCATGTAAAAAGGAGCTGCCATCTGTGGACCAGGTATAAGTGGCCTGAGACAGTGTGCCCTCCTGAATGTGTGAAGGATGGGGCAATAGTTCCTCTAGGGTTTCAGTGCAGAAATGAGATAGGGAATAGCCAAAATTAAGTAGAAGGAGAAGATCTGAGATACTAAGGGTGGGCAAGCTTGGAAAGTAAGTGGCATCTTCCACTAGTGCCACTTGGAGAGAAAGAACTTGGGAAGGAGGTAAGCTTTTATAAGTTAAGGGATGGGACAGGTTGTGGTGGGAGAAGATAGTGGTGGGTGACCCAAAGGTTAGTTTTTTGATTCACAAATAAGGAGCTCAGCAGCTGCTAAAACATGAATATAAGGTGCCCATCCCCAAGTGGTGAAGTCTAGTTTTTTGACAGGTGTGCCACAGGTACAAAGGAGGGTCCCAGCTGGTGCCCTAGGGCCCCAAGGGCCCTCTCTTTCTGTTACATAGAGGGAGAAGGGACAGGTTAGGTCTGGGAAATGAAGTGCTGGGGCCTGGAGGAGAGTCTGTTGGTGCCTCTGGGAGGTTTTAGTAATGGGGTGAAGGAGGGGTTCATGTGGGGAGCCAAGAGCTGCCTCATATAAAGGGTGAGCAAGGAGAGAAAAAGGTGGGCCTCAGGACCATAGGGAGCCAGCTATTCCTAGAAATGATAGAATCTTCTGTTTAGCATATGGGACTGCAAGTGACTGGATTAGGTGCTTTCTATCTAAATTAATAGCCTTGTGATTTGTGGTAATGCTTAGACCCAAACAGGTGATCCAAGGAGTGGACAGCTGAACCTTGGAAGGTGAGACTCTATGACCCCAGCTAGACAAGAAATATAGGAGAGCAGAGGTGTTAGTTTGGCTAACTTGGAATGATATGCTGCAGAGTAGAATGTCAATTATGTACTCTATGCCTTTAGAGTCAGGGAAACACAAAAGAGTAAGTCAGAGGCTAGGGCCTGACCAAATAGTTGTGGGCTATGTCTGATTCCCTGTGGCAAGACAGTCCAGGTCAGCTGCATGGACAGGTGAGTGTCAGGGTCAGTTCAGGTGAAAACGAAGATATTTTGAGACTGAGGGCTGAGAGGAATAGAGAGGAAAGCATCCTTGAGATCCAAAACAGAAATGGGAGGTTCCTGAGGGGATAGTGGAGAGGAGTGTATAAGGATTGGGGACCACAGAATAGAGTGGGACCACTGCAGAGTTAATGAGCAGTAGGTTCCATTAGACTTCTTACCTGCAACTGTGGGGGTGTTAAAAGGAGAAAAGGTTGGGCAAAATAGCTTTTTTTCTTAGAAGGTCAGAGATGATAGGTTTAAGTTCCCCGAGGCTCTGAAATGAGAGAGGGTTTTGAGCTTGGGTGATATACTGGGTAGGGTCCTGTAACTGGATAACAATGGGGGAATGGTGCCTAGCAACAGAAGGGTTTTGGGTGTCCCCGACTTGGGAGTCCAACTGAGAGGCTGGCAAAGGAAATGACATGCTAGAGCTAGTGGGGTGGGTGGCTACGAGGAGGAAAAGAGGAGCTCTGGTGAGTATGGGGTCAGGCAAGTGGGGGAAGCAAATGAAATGGAAGCTCCTACCTTGGCTAAAAATTCTCTTCCTGTTAAGAGCACAGGGAAAGTTGGCATGACCAAAAATACCCCTGAAAATACAATTAAGTGGTGGAATCTGATGAGGTAGGTAAAGCTGTCTCCCTACCCTGAAAATAGGGAGATGAGAAGGAGATATGGGTCCCCAAAGCTCCTTTAGGACAGAGTAAGTGGCCCCAGTGCCCACGAGGAAGGAAATGGATTATCCCGATATTGTAATGGCTACCCGAGGCTCCCTGTGAGAGATGACAGTTGTTGGGTCAGAGCCTGGGCACCTTCAATCATCCATGGCCAAGACTAGAAGTTTGGTTGTCCATGGCCAAACCTAGAAGGTCGGCTGGAGGGTGGTCTGCATTTGATGTTCCCATGCCATGAGATGCATGGGGGCAGTAAACTGATCAATGGCCCTCTTGGTGGCACTTTGGACACAGACCAGGAGGCCCATATGGGGCAGGGTAAATATAAGCCCAGTGACCTTCTCGACTACATTGAAAACAAGTCCCTAGGTGCTCTTGGGCAGTCACTGCAACCAGTCGGATGGCCTTGGCCAGCATTTGGTATTTTTGTTTATGGGCTTTCTTATCTCTCCCATGGTACACCTTAAAATCCACAGGCTAAGGCTTCTGCCTGTGGGGTCAGGGGTCCTCTCTCTAGATGCTTAAGCTTGGACCTAATGTCAGGGAAGCTCTGCAAAAAGAAATGGGTCATAAGGAGCTGTCTGCCCTCTGGGCTCTCAGGCTCTAGATTAGTAAACTGTAAGACGGCCTTTGTAAGTCAAAATTGATACCGATTTTCTTGTCTGTCCTGAACTATGTCTCGAAGCTTTTCATAGTTTACTGGTTTGAGGGCAGCCTTATGAAGACCTGCTAGGAGGCAGGTCGTAAACTGATCCCTAGCTAGAGAGCCACCTGAGGTGTTATAACCCCACCGTGGATCCCGATCGGGAACTGCCACAGCTCTGGGAGGATGTGCCGCGTTAGTCTGATGGACCTTGTCTGTATGTATCCTAGCCAGTTCCCAAACTCGTTCTTGCTCCTCAGGAAGCAGGTTGTTAGTTAGGATCATGTATATATCCTGAAAGGTGAGATTACAGGATTGGGTGATATACTGGAATTCTTTAATAAAAGAGTTATAATTAGATGTATAAGAACCCAGTTTTGTTTTTTTTTCCTATCTGAGACAATTCTGCTAATGAGAAAGGGACATGTACCTTAACTAGTCCATCCACCCTGGCTACCTCTCCCAAAGGGAGGATGGTCACTGGGTTGGTTTGACTAGGGTGGGGATCCTTAGCAGCTTTAGGATGCATGACAGGGGGAGTAAGGGTAGGAGCCAGAGTCTGGCGGTTGGAATGGCCTGGTAGCAGAGAGGAGGAAGGGGCTGGAGGAGCCGAAGGAACAGTCGCTGGAGGAGAGGAAGGAGCGAGAGGTCAGAAAGGCAGTAGTTCATTAGCAGGGTCTACAGCAGTGGTGAGAGGTTCCTCTGGTTCGGGTTGCAGAGCTAGGAGCATGTAGGCTGATGAATACGAATCAAAGAGAGGGTGTGGAGCTGAGAGAGAAGAAAGCTTGGCTATAAGGCAACTCTTTCCATTCACCCACTTGCTGACAGAAGTTAGATAACTCCCATAAAATATTGGGGTCCAAGGAGTCCTTAGGTGGCCATTTTTATTGTGCAGGATATTTAGGCCATTTTTTTTTAGTGCAGAGGCGGATGCACTTAAAAGTTTGTAAGTAAGGCATTAAGCTGAGAGGTTTGAAGGTTTCTAAAAGGTATCCCAGAGGAGATACCTTTTAGAAGTGGGGCTTATGGGATTGGATTCCGCATGGCTGTGGCAGAGAGAAAAAAGAAAAAAATAAACGAGATCCAATGCTACAATATCTCAGGCATCCCAGAGTTAATTAAGCAAGGATCAATTAAGAATGGCACAAGTCACTCAGTGTTCTGTCAAACAAAGAGCGAGGGTCAGGGTGGTAACCTGAAGGATGAAAGTCCAAGAGACGAGAAACCAATGAAAATGAGGCTTCAGACCACAGTCGGGGGAATGGCGGAGTGTGTGTGTGTGTGTGTGTGTGTGTGTGTGTGTGTGTGTGTGTGTGTGTGTGTGTGTGATAGTCAGCAATGGGGGCTGACCGCAGCTGATAAAGACCATGGATGGGGGTACCCCACTTTCAAGGACATCAGAGGGACACCAGACGGACGATCAATAGTCATTCCCACGGGTCCAGGGAAGTGTTTACACTGACTGGTAAAGGGAAAACTCACCAATCAAAGTAGTCATCAGTGTTGTGCGGATTGATCTGGCGGCTGGGCAGATGGCAAGTGGGTAGCTGTAGATGAACCAACCTCGGTTCAGGATCCTGGTACAGGTGTGCCAGGAGAGCCTGTTTTGTCACGGCACCAGTGTTATTTATTTACTGACTTTATTTACCTGACGAAAGAAAACACGAGGTACAACATAACCCACTATAAGAGTTTTTTATTAGGGAAGGGAAAGGATAGATGTGAGTAGGCCTACCCAAGAGAAACATGTGGAGACAGAGTAGGGAGCAGGTGGGGCCTGCTTGTGTAGGTCACCTTGCGCATGCGCATATGGGCTTACATAGCTATGCCACACATGCGCATAGATTACATGACCACGCTGCTCACGGATTACGTAGGACACAAGGCCCTGGAGTGACTAAGCATTTTGCCTGACTGCTGACTGCACGTATGGTCATGTGACTCCAGAAGCAGCCAGGGATAATAACGCAGGGGTGCCCTGAAAGAGAGAAGGACAAAGGGCAGGGATGTCAGTAGCTTCAGGCACAGGGCAGTGTATTGTGATCTTAAAAAACTGTCTGGTTGGTTTGTTTGGGAAATCTCAGGGACCAACAGTTACATAATGGACATTAATAAACAGACTATAGTAAGTCACCTCAGTTATCTTACAGACCCCAAAGGCCTCCTGACACTTCAGCCCAGGGTCTTGACTGTTCTCTGACACACAAGAATGAAATCCAAGGAAGGTCCACTTGGTCCTTGGTTCATTCAGATTAGGGAAGCTGAAGGTTTCCCTATGTGCTGTCCACCAAGCCACAGCCAACCTCTCTGCGTAGTCAGGTTCAGGGCTTGATGCCGCCTTTGCTGTCTACTGCTGAGCGCACAAGTCAATCGGCTCGAGGAATCTCCTTTTCCATTCAGACACCACCAGTGCTACACCTAATGCAGAATTGCCCCCCCCCCCATGGCTGTCTCGGCAACGAGCAGATCCATCACTTGTGTCATTCTGGCCCTTCTGTCAGCTTCCCTGGGGCCTCAGCCATGCTATCTGGTAATGGCCACCAAACAGTCTCTAAGGCTTTACCTAGTTCCTAAACCAGTGATCTTCTGGAGATGTTGCACTGCCCAGTGGCCTCATCTCTTCACTCTACAGAAAGGTTAGCCTGCCAGCCTTGCTAAACTGCTCTGATGGACAGAGAGGCCCCTATGCAGACAATGCCCATGCTCAGTGAAGGGTATTCCCACTTCTTCCACTAGCATCCGAATCCGTCTTTGCTTCCTTCTCCTAAACCTTCCTCCATCTTCCTCCTCTTCACAGACCCACTGATTTTCTTACATGGAAGTCAAATGTCCCTTGTACAACCTTCAAGACTTCATAATCCCTTTCATTAATTCCACTATTTGTGGAGTTTTCTCTTCTTCCTCTCCGATCCCTTTTCCTCCTCCTCTTTCTCGTCTTTCTCCTCTTTTTCCTCTTCCTCTTCTCCTCATTTCTTCCTCTCCTCCTTCTCCTCTTCCACTCCTCTTCTCCTCCCCTTCTCCTCCTCATGGAGTCCCATCTCAACGTGGATATGTGTGGTTGAAACTCTGGCCACTCTCTCTCTGGTGTCCTTTCTTACCTGTTATGATTATGACTGACCACTCTTCTGTTTGGTTCTTGTAGCACTCTTGGGTATGTAGGGACTTTTGCCA
The DNA here is from genome assembly GCF_049852395.1 of Peromyscus maniculatus bairdii. Taxonomy (NCBI): domain Eukaryota; kingdom Metazoa; phylum Chordata; class Mammalia; order Rodentia; family Cricetidae; genus Peromyscus; species Peromyscus maniculatus. Next base: position 12,547,406 of record NC_134861.1, read on the forward strand.
CTGCTTCAGCAATACCTCTCATCTCTGTTTAAACTTTGTTTCTTAGTATATGCACTTGTATTAAATCGAGCAGCCACTTGCTGCCAGGCTTCTTTAAGATTCTCATTCAGCCTTGGCAGGAAACTGATTGTCTCTGATCCCAAGTATTGGCCCAGGAAATCACACTTGTTTTTTCATCCATTGTCTCCATAGCCAATCTTTCACATCTTCCTCTGAAGTCACTGCAGACTCTCTTTCTTGAGATGCTGTCTATTCCTGCCAAGTTGGGCAGCTGGGTCCTGGGAGCACTTCTTCTGGGCTCTGATGCATAGCAAAGATTCTGGCAACATGGATTTTTAGGTTATTCCTACGCACTCCAGCAAGCCTGACTTGTCAGACACACATAGAGCTCTTTGCTTACAGATGTGGTCCTAGAAATCCCTTGATTGTCAGAGCTTGAAGCAGCCCAGATTCAGATTCCATACCACATGGTGGGTGGTCTTTTCCACTTGGAGAGGAAAAGAAGACACAGTTGTTTCCCCCTTTCGCATTCTTTCCATGAGCCCATCTACTTGTTTCTCAGCACCTAGAGTGTCTTAGAAAGTGAGCCATCTGTCCTTGCTTCATCCCTTGGAAGGCTCAGTTTAAGAAGCTACCATTCAGGCTGGGTAGAAAGAGGCGGTACCTCCAGGGTGATAGACTGGGGATAGTTTCTCCTTCCTGCTGATTCCTTATAGGAGAAACACCACCAGGACCCTCTCTGCAGTGATGGAATCCAACAGTGGCCGTAGAATGGAAGCCACTATTTGTCAAACTTGTACTTTACCCAACACTGGTGAGATGCTCTGAGGAGGCCAGGTGGAGCAGGTCTGAAAAAGTCCAGATACAGAGAAGCAGTGCAGCTGCACCCAGGCTTCAGGCTGGGGAGTGTCATGCTTGGGCTCTTAGTAGCCACATCGCTCATCTTTTGTCCCTCATCTGGGCATCCTTTTCCTGGTTGAAGATGCAGTATGCTCCCGTGAAGATGCAGAGAGCCTGGGGGTTGGCTGCTCTGCGAAGCCCTCCTCACTGTGGCTTTTCACTCTCCCACACTGGTTTCCATTTCAGCTTTTTCTTAGTCTCAGTTCGCAGATTATTTCCTTTTTACTTTTTAAACTGCATTACTTCCTGCATCCTTTTGAGCCACACATCATCCATCCTTCCACACAAATTTTAAGACAGAGCATCCGTTGGACCTCTGCCTCTTCTTGTAGCCCCAGCTCCCCAAGCAGGAAGGCAGAGGCAGATGGGTATTGCTAGAGATTCAGTTCGCAGTGGTTTTTCTGCCAGGCTTTCAAGGCAAACATCTTAAAAAGAATTTTTCTTACAGCAGGCCCCAGGTTGAATGCTCTTTCTGCCTAGTTAGCCCAACCCCTCAGGCATTGGAGGCGTCAAGCAGTTTTACAGGTTTTTTTCTTTCTTCCTTTGATCTTAGAGACTCTTAACTTAGCCTATGTAGGATTCCTTTGACGGGTCTTTTATGCCACTTTTATTCCTTTGATGGGTCAATATTTTGAAAGTCAGATTAATTTTCTGTGCCGCATAACTGTAAGCTTTAAGGCATTAAAAAGTAAGTCTCCCTGAACTGGCCTTGAACTCACAATGAACTTCTGCATTAGCCTGCCAAGTCCTGGGCTGATAGGCATAAACTGTCATTCTCATCAACACAAATATTTGTAAACGTCAACTGATGCTTCATCCCAATTTTTACCTGCTTCACACATTTCTGGAGGTAAAGAGAGTATTTAATCTGAGCTTGCTTCCTAAAAGAATCTTCCCAGTGGAGGATTCAACAGCTGACCCCGCAGTTTGTCAGGAACCCTGTTAGGTGCTGCAGTGGGCCTTGCAGTCTGTGAGTACACATCCCTAAGCAGTGGGGCATTGCCCTTTGCTTCATCTTCTGAGCTGGTGCATTGACTTATTTTTTTGCCCCCAGATTCCAGAATCTGGGCAAGTTGCAGCGTGTGATGTCAGACCTGTTCCCGTGGCCATTTCTGAAGAGATTGCCCCTGCTGGATACTGTTCTCAGGAATGTGGTCGCCCAGGATTTGCATTTTGTTCAAGGTGAACTAGCTCTGCTTTCATTTGTCACCCACTGACCATGGGCAAGTGAAACAGTTACTAGAAAGTGGGCGGACTTGTCCCTTTCTGATGTGTTAATGAAGTTTTGAGCTGAGTTTTGTTGGTGTGTCATATACACTTATTTACTGCTACAGCGCCCTCAAGAACGTTTCACAGAGAACATGCCAGGCTGCTGTCACAATGAAGGCCACACTGTTCAGCAGAGCCTGCTGTGTGGTCTAGGGCAAGCCATTTCATGGGGTGGTTTAACTTTTTCACTGACATCTGCCCTATGGTTCTGGATGAAAATGCACCCAGGACACTGCATAAGGGCATTGGTGCCTCTGCTTGCCTGCCCTCTCTGCTGTTCAGAGCCTGTGTGGGATCTAGATTTTTCTAAGAGTGCAGAATGCCCTTTTTTGAACTTCCACCAACTGCCAGGTGTTCCTTCCGCCCTAGTTCAAAGGAAGCAACTTTACACTTTGACCTTCATGGGCCAAATTCTTTTCTCCCTCCTAGGGAGAAGAGAGAAGAAAGTGAGAAGGGGCATTGCTTTAGAAGAAACTGCTCTCATGACAAAGCACTCACACTATTGAGTTCTCAGAAAGGATAAAATAACAGTCCGTGATGTTCCCGTTCATAATCTTCTAATAAGATTATGAAGTAGTTGATAGCAGGTCGGGTGCACTGAAATTCATATTTTTGGGATTCACCTTAATGTCTCATGGTTATGGATACAAGCCATGATTAAAGAAGCCTAAGTCAAGTGGAAAGTGAGTCATGTTTCTGTCTCGCAGGAGTCCTCAGTTACCTGGAGATGTCAGCAACGGATTTTATACCTGGTGCTCCTGATAGCTGGAGACTAGAACAGGATGCATTCTTTTGGGGGCTAAAGCAGGTAAAGATTTTACACAAACCCTTTTCACAAAACATTAAAAAAATCCCAAACCATATTTAGCTTTGCCTGTTGTGAGTTTTACTGGTAAAATAAGGAGAATAGACAGGTTTTTGAAGAATTCTGGGCTTCAATTGAACATGGCTACTGTTTCTATCTGTAGTTCTTGATTCCATGGGGAGCATCAGTGAGCGTTCCTAAATGTTCCCTCTTTCCATCCTCATTAATTTTTCAGCTGTTGACAAAGAATGCTTCTGCCACTTGCCTGAATGGACACTTGTCCCAGGAGGCAGCCCTCCCCACTGGGAACGCCAGCATCTGGAGGAGTCTCTGGGGAGTGCTATGCCACATCCCCTCGTTCGATGAGACCAGTGTTTTAAAGGAGCTGCTTCTCGCAGTGAAGGATGCTGTAAGTACCCACCATTAGATCTCTCCAACAGAGCACCAACTGGGCTCCTGTTAAAGGATGAGTCATCCACCATGCTAATATTGACCCTGGGATTTGAACTTGCTAAGTATTGGCATTACTAAAAGGGTACTGCTACCCGAATGGTGGCTGCTCATCAGTTCTATCCCTCCTGACTACTTGGGTGTGGTGGTGCATACTCTCTGCCACAACCTACCTGGCAATCTCTGAGAGTATTGTAAACTTTCAAAAACACACATCTGCCTCCCAGGTTGCCTAGTCCCTTGCCCACTCTGTTTCTAGTTGCATATAGTAAAGAAAGTACAGAGCGAACATCAGCAGTCTGTAATCGTACAGCATCTTGTAGCTATGGCTTTAGTGATGAGAGAATTCGAAAGCCACCCTCTTCCCCTGCCACTGCCTAGGATCCAGGCAACCATGCTGAACATTCATACAGACTGTGGAATGCTTAGGAAGATGATTATGTCAACTTTAGCACATATTTTCTTACCAAGAACTAAAATGTATATTCTTAGGTTTATCATTTTGCTCCTCTCACAAACTCCTGCCCCTTAAAAAATTCTTCCTTATATTCATTAGAATATGAAATGAGTGAAATAATGAAACAAATAAAATAGAAATGATGTCGGAGCAAAATGAAAGAGTAAATAAGAGTGTGTACATAGTCAAGTCCTTCACTGTCTTCTTGGCATCTTTAACACATGCCAAGGGATGTGCAACACAAACATGAAGATCTTCTCTGACTTGAGCAGGGCAGAGAACATGAGTGCAAAGCAGTTGAACATCTGGAAGTTTCCCCAGAGAAGTTTACAAGTTTTAAATGTGGAGGAAAACTTGGAAGCTAAGAAAATCATAGAGGATGCTAGTTAGACAGAAAGTTAATCTGAAGTTATAGGGGGGATTGACTCAGAGGGATCTGCAGGTGGCAGGCATGTTTCTTCAGCTGTATGAGAAAGCTTTTCAGCTAGAAGTTAGGTGATCTGTCCTACCAAACCATTCCAAAGCTTAGTGATTGAAAACAAAACACATTCTATGACCTTTCATGATTTTGGAGGCCGAAGGGGGCTCAGTCAGGTGGAGTTCTCATAGGCTTACAGATGTTCAGCTATTATCTTGTGGTCATAGGGGCTGGAATAGGGGAGCTTAGCTAGACATCAAAGTCATGGGGTTTATATTTTCTCTATAATAACTCCATGTGGACTTCCTTGATATTCAAGGATTCCAAATACGGCAAGAAGGAAAGTTTTCAAATTATATGACAGCTACTCAGAATGGAATTAGTACAAGTCACTTTGCTGCATTTATGGACCAGTGAGAGTCAGAGCCCAGCCTCGAGGGATAGGAGAGGGTTACCAAGAGGGTGTTTATCAGGTCTGGTTTTTTGAGGACTTTGTTAAGTGTCCTTCTACCACATTTCGGGAGACCACCCAACATACATGGCTATGACACTAGCATATCTATTAGGTGCCTAATAAAGTGGGAGATAAAGAACCTTACTTTATTATTGGGTAAGACTTTATTTGAGGGCTGTAACTTTGGACATGAGTAAAAGTTCATGTCTAGAACTGTGCCTCGGGATCATTCTCCTACTGTTCACATGGAAACCCTGATAATTGAGTATAGGGGCAACATCTGAAGTGCCCACTTGAAACGGCTTAGCTTTTGACAGGTGATGTTTTCTCTTTCATTTAAGGGTCATAGTTTGCAAGAAGTCATTGCAGGACATACAGATGGACCAGTTTCAGAACATGATGGGCATTTAGGCTGGCAAGATCTTGGGACTCAGCTGTCAGAAGTGAACTTTACCTGTTCTCGGATCTTCAAGCTGCCGGGAGCTGCTGCCTCACCTGAGAGCGGTATCACTCGTGGTGGCTGTGAGTACCAGCTTGTCTCCACAGTGTAAGTATGTGTTGGATAAGAAACTTTTCAGGACTTTGACACTGGCAGGATGTCCATCATATATTCCATCCCTAAAGAACAGAATACAAAGATATTGCAAGGGAAGTAACCTGTTGCTATTCTAAGAGATTTTCTAAAAACTGTGACACATTAAACGGTTTCCATGTTTAACCACTGACAACCTTTCATGACAAACCCAAAGTCTGTGTGTAACCAAGGCTGAAGTTTTTCACATAGTTAGAATCTTCATATAGGAGACTGTTCAAATGAGCTTACCTTATTTCTATTTCATGACCCGTTACATCAATAGCCACTTTCTGTGGCTTCTAAAGAGCCTGTACCAAAGTATATCAAATGGGGATGTATTTTTCTCAGCCTCCAAATTTGTTTTATGTTGTTGCATTTGTTTTCTCTATTTACTCTTTTTTTTGTGTGTTTAATGTATTATCATAAATGGTTCTTTCTCATTTTCCAAATCAGGGTAGAGGAATTAATAAATGAATAAATATTAAGTAAGCTATTTAAGAGATTTTAATTACTTTTTTATGTGGACTGTCAGACATTTGCATGCATGGTCTTCAGGTGGGCTTGTAAGTATATGTCAGTGTGAAAACTGTTAGTAAGTTCTGGTTTTCTGTATTCTTTTGGCTTCAGGATGTCTCACATTCTTGAGGAAGCACAAGGGTCCCTGCAGCAAGTGTTATACTGGCAAATCTTCTCAGGGATCATAAGGAAGACGTGTGAATTGGCTCAATATGTGAACATGCATGGAAGTTTCCAGAACAGTCTGCCGTGTAAGTTTGGAGGTCTTGATGATAGGAATGTGTGGTGCTTTCCCCACTTAGAAAGATAGAGTTGCATTATGAAGTGTTGCTGTGCATCATGGAGGGAAGGCTGAAGTGGAAGTCCCTCCAAACCCTGCTAGCGATTATGTTTACTGTGTTCAGGGTCTCACTGAAGTTGTGGTCAGACTCCCCTACTCAGTCCTTTGTCTGGCCAGGCTCTCCCAGCACTAGTCATAGAGATCTTTTTCACCCTCAAAATTGTCCTTGTTTAGATGAAAATATTTATTTTTCAAACTGTATTACTTCACTGAGTGTTTTGATTATATTAATTCCTCCTCTAACTCTTCTCAGATCCATTCCTTTCCCTCCTCATCCAACTTTGTATCCTTTTGTAAGTGTTTAGAACCCATCAAGACCAATTTGTGCTACATAAATACCCTTGAATGTGTGATCTTCCACTTGAGTATGGTTGACTTACTATAGGCTATACTCCTAGAGAAAACCTAATCCCAGCAGCTAACAATCGTCAGTAGCTCTCTGGCAAGGGGTGTGATTGTATGCTCAGCTCTCCTCTCCATACAGGGATTTGCTCTCGCTTGGGCTTGCACAGGTCTTGGGTGTGCTTTCACAACTGTTGTGACTTCATATGTGCAGCTGCCCTGCTGTGTCCAGAAGATACTCTTTCCTTGAAGTCATCCACTTTTGGCTCTTACACTCTTTCTACGCCCTCTTCTGAAATGATCCCTGAGCCTTGGGATGGAGGGTGTGGTATATATGTTCCTTGAGAATTTTGCAGTGTCTTATTCTCTGCCTTTCATCTCTTTGTGGGTCTCTGTGTTAATCAACAAATAGGATTTTCTTAGATAAGGATTGAGAGATGAATTGATTTATGAGTATAATGATAAGTCATTATGGGTTAGTTTATTACTATATTCATTTAGTAAAATATAGTATTAGGTTCTTCTCTTGAGTCTATGACTTGTCTAGCTATAGTTTCTTGGCCCAACAATGGTGCCAGGTATGGGTTTCATCTTGTGGAACAGAACTTAAATCCAAACAGAAAAGGAGATGATTGGTTACTCCCATGATGTCCATGTCTCTATTGCACCAGGGGACATGTCATGCCAGGCCAGTCATTAATGTTGCTCACAGAATTCACAGCTAGCAATGGGAATTTCTTATTCCTTCTCTGGTTTTCTTTTTTCCTTCTCCAAACTGCTGTCTTTACAGGCTGCCAGAGAACCTTCCTCCTTGGCTCTCAGTTGTAAACCTGTACCCCATAAGACAGACACATTTTGCAGTTCTTTCAGGTTATACTCTGAAGGCTCTGAACTTCAGGGTGCTGGGTTGTTGGAAGCATCCTCCTGGACTGGATGATCATCCTACATGTTAGCCGTTCTCCTTTACCACCCCATCTTCCTTCTCAGCACCTATTCTTGCCTGTAGTCTTTATTTTTCTATTCCTGATGGTGTATTTTTCAAGTGCATTTTTCTTTTCTTACAGATAATGTCAAGATTCCTTTCTTAATTCCAGTATTCTGAAATTTCATGGAGACTTCAGTAAATATGAACTTTGAAAATGGCATTATGCTGTATACTCAGTAGGTCCTTTCTACTTGATAATGACTACTTTGGAAATTATGATGCACTATTTCTTTTGTAACTTAAACCCTATATTTTCCTTTCATTCTAGAATGTCTGTTAGCCATCAGTTGTTCCTCTTATATGATTCTCTAGTTTTGTAATCTTTTTGAATGATTTTCTGAAACACTTCCTTAATTTTGTTTAAAACACTTTTTAAGATTTTTCAGCTATTTGATTTCTGAGGACCATCCTATGCCCTGTAGGTATTCATTGAAAATAGCTTCTTGCTCTTATTGCAACTATTTCCTCACCACAAAACAGTCCTCTTTTAAAGAATGTGAATGATGATCTTGTTGTTGTTTTTCGAGGCAGGGTTTCTCTGTGTAGCCCTGGCTGTCCTGAACTCACTTTGTAGACCAGGCTGGGCTCAAACTCACAGAGATCTGCCTGCCTCTGCCTCCTGAGTGCTGGGATTGAAGGTATGCATCATCATGCCCAGATTTTATGATTTTATGTTTATTTTTGTTGAGTTCTCTTTTTTTTTGTGGATTTTATGTTTATTTTTGTTGAGTTCTCTTTTTTTTGTGGAAAATTTCTTTAGGATCTGATGCTCTGATGCTCTGGTTGTCCATTCTGTGTAAGAATAAAACACTTACTGCTCACAAGAAAGTTTATGTGCAAGGGGTTCTTGTCATCTGATGGCTCTGTCCTACTGGGGTGATCAGGCTGTAAGCCATCTCTCTACTTATATGCCACAGATTCCCCTGTCCTCCCTCCTCCCACTCCCCTTCCCCCCAATCCACCCCCCATTCCCATCTCCTCCAGGGCAAGGACTCCCCTGGGGATTCAGTTCAGCCTGGTAGATTCAGTCGAGACAGGTCCACTCCCCTCCTCCCTTCACCCAGGCTGAGCAAAGTGTCCCAGTATAGGCCCCAGGCTCCAAAAAGCCAGCTCATGTACTAAGGACAGGTTCCCATCCCACTGTCTGGGGCCCTCCCAAACAGTTCAAGCTAATTGACTGTCTTACTTATCTAGAGGGCCTGATCCAGTTGGGCGCTCCTTAGCTATTGGTTCATAGTTCATGTGTTTCCACTAGTTTGGCTATTTGTCCCTGTGCGTTTTGCAATCATGGTCTCAACATCTCTCGGTCATACAATCCCTCCTCTTTCTTGCCAATTGGACTCCCGGAGCTCCACCTGGGGCCTGGCCATGCATCTCTGCATCTGCTTCCATCAGTCATTGGATGAGAGTTCTACCATGACAGTTAGGGTGTTTGGCCATCCTATCACCAGAGTAGGTCAGTTCAGGCTTTCTCTTGACCATTGCCAGTAGTCTATTGTGGAAGTATCTTTGTGGATTTCTGGGGACCTCTCTAGCACTTTGCTTCTTCCTATTCCCATGGGGTCTTCATTTACCATGGTCTCTTTTTCCTTGTTCTCCTTCTCTGTTCTTGATCCAGCTGGGATCTCCCGCTCCTTTAAGCTCTCTTTCCCCTGATCCTTGCCCTTCATTACCCTCCTCACGTCCAGTTTGCTGATGTAGATCTCATCCATTTCTCTGTCATTGGGCAATTCCTGTGTCTTTTTTGGGGTCCTCCTCACTAGGTAGCCTCCCTGGAGTTGTGAGTAGCAGTCTAGTCATTCTTTGTTTTACATCTAATATCCTCCTATGAGTGAGTACATACCATGTTTGTCTTTCTGAGTCTGGGTTACCTCACTCAGGATAATTTTTTTCTAGATCCATCCATTTGCCTGCAAACCTCATGATGTCATTGTTTTTCTCTGCTGAGTAGTATTCCATTGTGTATATGTGCCACAATTTATTTATCCATTCTTCAGTTGAAGGGACTGCTGCTCCTTCCTTTTCTGTTCATTTCATCTGTAGGCTAAATAACCTTCTGTTTTCTCTTGTCATTTTACAGACCTTTGGGGGATGAGTGGAGAAAAAAGCATGTGTTTGATCTTCCAATTAGAAGTTCTCCAGGCACAATGTCTTAACAGTTAAGGAAGCTAGAATGGGAAGGTGCTACCTTCCCAGTTTCTTGTCATTTGGATGGTCAAGGGGAGAATGGATGTCTATTTGTCTCAACTGTGTTTACCTGACTTTTGGAAAGGAAAGTTATGTTTTAAATCAAGGTTATCATATTTAATTGGAGACCTTAGGGCTCAACAGAAAAGCCTAAAAGGATCCCAAGTTAGTGGGGGAAATAGACAAAAGTAGAGAAAAGTTCCAGAAAAGGCTTGTTTTTCCAGATATCATATGGATCAGGACTTGAAGGATGAATACAACTAACAGTTGGAAACAAAGCTATGTGTTCAGATATTTCTCCTTAAAGTTCTTCAGTCACAATCAGACTAGCAAATCTTTCCACAATGGACTTCAAATTATGAACCTTTCAGCAATTTTAGCTGTCAAGGTGGGAAGTTGGTTAGCTAAAAAGGGCCTGGTAAATAATAATAATAATAATAAAAAAAATACTGAATAACCCAGTATATTTAGTAGATTATGGGCATTTGACTTTCTCTCTCTCTCTCTCTCTCTCTCTCTCTCTCTCTCTCTCTCTCTCTCTCTCTCTTCTTCTTCTTCTTCTTCTTCTTCTTCTTCTTCTTCTTCTTCTTCTTCTTCTTCTTCTTCTTCTTCTTCTTCTTCTTCTTCTTCCATTATGTGTGGCATACACTGATAATTGCCTACATCCTTGATACTAACAACCTGGTCCCTGGAGCAGCAGCAGCAGCAGCAGCTGGCATCTCATTAGCAATGCAGATCACAGCCCCACCTCAGACCTGCAGAATAGTCAAAACGTGCATTTTAAGATGTCCAAGGGACATGTAAGCATACAAACATTTGGAAATCACCAAATATCAACAGGAGAAAACACAAACCACAAGAAAACACCCTGCAGCTGTGCGTTCATCTTTAGATTGCACATCACTCATCTCTTCTTCCTCCTTTTAAGTGGGCAATAAAAATGAAACAAAGGCAAACAGTAAGAATGCGGTATGAGTGAGACATGACATCGTTTAGTGAATATCGTACATTGTAGAGTACAGTTTTACCTTGTGGATCAAGCAGGGGTGGAGTATGACATCATAGTATGGGTTTTAGAAGCAGATGGACTTAAGAACAAATGTTGCATCTTACAGATTTAATTGAGCCAGCCAGCAATATCAAGAATATTACTTTGACTCTTGATAAAATAAAAAAAAAACTTACTTTACTAGTTTCTTGTCCTGGTGACCCAAGATAATGTATGTAAGGTACCTAGCAAGAATTGACAGCATATGTAATAAAAGCCGCTTCCTTTTCCCTCTCCAATGAAATGAGCACCTGGATTGAACTTCTTCACAAAGAACCCTGAGGAGTTGACACTGGAGGATTTTATTTTCTTCTTTTGCTTAAAAGTTTCCATTTTACCCCTTGGTTTTCTGATAGCACCAACCTTCTTCTTATGTGCTATCACACACCTCCGACTTAATTTGCTGGAGTGTTTCTGTCTTTCCCCCATAGACATGTAGTTATTTTAGTGGGAACTTGATGAGGCATAATGAGTGTGAGTCTTATGCAATTTTACTTGAGAAATAGATGCTAAAGAGGTAAATTGCTCGCTTGAGGTTAGAAATATTTTTGTCTGGAAAAACCCATAACAAAATAAAACATATTTAAAATATATAAGTGTGTATGTACCCGTGAAGCATCTCCATTACTCCCTAATCTCCTCTTAGTTTCTTTTCTGACCCACATGTAATTTACAGGCATGTTAATCCATTTTCAAAATGTGGAATTTTCAGTTATATTTTTGTTACTGATTTCTAATGAATACTCCTTTAGTCTGTGAACACTCTTTATACCATCAGTCTTGTTAAAAAAATTTTTTTTGTGTGTGTGTATGTTTTGTTTTAGGGTTTAGAGAATTGAGTTTTTGTTAACTGTTTCATGTGTCCAGGAAGGGAATCAGCACTGTTTTGACACTGGGTGGAATGGCTCTTGAATATCAGGTAGTTTACATTGTTAGAATTATGCAAATCCTCCATTTTTGTTGATATTTTGTCTCTGTGTCTAATTATATCTCCGAGCACAACATGAATTAGCCTATTTCTCTTTGTGCTTTGTTTTTCTTTCCTGTATCTTGGAATTCTGCTGCCAAGTGTGTACTTGTTTGGAATCATTATGCCTCTTTTGATGACTTGATGCCTTTAACATCATGAAATGATAACATTGTCACCTGAATTCTACATTGTTTGGAATTTTATTCTTGTTAATTAGTATTGAGGGTCATATATCTTTTCTTTTTCCTTTTGTCTTTATAGCTTAATTATACTTCTCGCATATAGCGTATGTTTAGTCTTATTTTGTCTATTCTGACAACCTTTGTCTTTTAACTGAACTGTGTAAAGAATAGAATGTAAATGAGTAACTCTTTTGTGTGGTTCCTGTTCTTTTTCCTCATTCCATCAAGTCCATCCATTTTGACCAATTATTTTTCTATTCATGTTTCCTTCTTCGTGTGCCTGGAGTTTTTGTTGGATGCCAAATATGGATTTGATCCTTATTCTGTGCTAGTTATTCTTTATTCTTATAGTTATTCTTGTAGAAATTAATATAGCTTAGTCCTTTAAGGTCTTGGCTGCCCAGCCTTCACCATTCTCTCAATGTGAGGATTCAAACACTGGGCTTTTTACATACTGCTGAGCTACACTCCTAGCCACAGGATTACTTCAAAGTAGGTGTGTTGAACCCGTGACTTTGAGAGCAGCGTGCATCTCAGGACAGCTATGACTATGACCTAATATATTTGTAGATGATAACATTATATTGTAACATCAAGAGATGGACACCTCTGCTTTAACAATTTATTACTCAGCCCAATCATCTATAGAGGTTATCTATAACTCTGAAAATCCCTTTTGCTTACTGTACTTGATAATTTGTGAATTGTAAAATGTTCCAATACAGCTATGAGCAGGAGTATATTCTTGTTATTGTGTGACCACTAAACAAACATCTTTAAGTGTTTTTTTTTTTTTTGTGGGAGGAGGTGAAGCTTCCTAATCTCAAGTAGTGTCCTCAGATGCATAATTAGTTCTTACCTGGACACTAGAAGGACACATACTCTTTGCAGAGCTCTCCCTGACATTCTTTCTTTCAGATTCTAAGCTTCGTCCCAACACAGCATGTCCACTGAGCTCCAGACCACCTCCTCCTTGTACATGGTCCTCCTGAAAGCAGTGAGTGGGGATAATCACAAGTTTCCTCTTGCATGGAAGGCAGAGGTATCTTCCACAAATCAATGTTCTGCATTGCACACTGGCTCATTGCTTCCTCATGACTGGAAGCAGTTATCAAACCACAATTTTCCAAACCTTCTTTATTAATTTTTCAAACAGACTAGGTAATCTGCTGTATATTTAGCTTGACCATTGTACTCAGATTGTTGATGTTTCTTTTTAGCTTTCTCTGAGGACTATTCTTGTTATACACAAAGCATGGATTGGAAAGTCATCATTGATAATTATTTTGTATTTTTCAATAATGTTATGAAGTCCCCACTAACTTCCATAGCCAGGTAAGTTTTAGAATCCAACCTCCAGGTATTAACTATCACAAGCAAATGTCAACATAGACTAGGCATTATTTAATGGAAATGAGTTCAATTTAAACAGTGTTTCATATCAGGCATCTAGTGACCATTTGTTTGTCAACTGTGTGACCATAGGAACAGGATTTTCCTAAACAGTAGCGTGGTTATAATAGATGATCTAGGAATAAAGCATTTATTTAAGAAAAGCCTGACACTGCTTGACACTCCAACGTAGGGTCAGTGATTCCAGTTGTAGTAGTTGCAGAGGCTTTGGGGAGGGGTGGAAGAAAATAAGACCGAGTATTTCCTGCTCTGCTATCTCATCACATGTTTTGAGAAGGCCTTTTTATGTAAGGTTACACATATTGTGCCATGTTTGAAGCACTCATATTTGTGAACTACACTGGGGTTGGATGGGACAGGAGCCTTACATACAATAGAAGAACTCAGACTCAGGAGGGAACCAAACTTACCTGTGAAGTTTGCTAAAGCTGTGGGTGTTGAACCTCACTCCATCATGCTAAATCCTGGATCCAGGGTCCAGGTTTCTGTGTGTTTACAAATTTCACCAGAGGTTCTTTCAGATACCAAAGTTTGAAAGCCATTCTGTGACATCTCCCTAGACAGGAAATTCTTCAAACTGGGGAAGCTTTCTCCATGGGCACAAGAGGAAAGAGAGTAGGATGACCTCTGTAAAATCAGCCCCTGTTCATTCTGTGTCCTGAAAACCTCAATTATTTAACGGCTCTAGCCATTATCTGTTGCTCTAGCAAGAGCAACAAAACCAGTCTGAGTGTGCTCTAAGGACATGTTTTTATTTCATGTCTATGAACTCACTGGAGTTAGTGTGAAATTGTTAAAGGAAGAGGCTGGTTAGTTAATTCAGTGTTGATTTAATGGATGAAAATATTCGAGATTAGATACAACTGATGCCCAAGGACCTGAATTCAGCATGAGGAAATATGGGCTTTGTTCCTGCCATATGTTAACAGTAGAGCTTTGTTCATCAAATAAAATCATCTTTTTCCATAAGATCAAAATATTTACACAGGCTGGGCGGTGGTGGTGCATGCCTTTAATTCCAGCAATCAGGAGGCAAAACACTTTTATAGGGATAAAGTAAGACTGTAGATATGAGAGCACTTTAGAGATTGTACAGTGACAGGTATTTGTGGCAGTATTACTCATGCCTTGTGACTTCTACTTTGTTAAATGTGCTCTCCTCCCCTTCTGTATTAGTTACCTGCCTTATTGCTGTGGCAAAGTATCTGAGAGCTTCATGGAGGAGAGCCTTATTTTAGCTCACTGTCTCAGGGGATTTCAGTCCGTCAGGGTAGGGAAGGCAGGATGGCAGAAGCCACTGTTTGTGCTGGGAAGAGTGTGAGTCAGTTGGTCACACTGCAGCAGGTAAAGTTTCTGTGGCATCCCACTACCTGATCTATCTCTATAGCCCACGACCTTTTGAAAGGAAATATGAAAAACAAATTCATCAGGCAGAAATGGCAGATTTGTGTTTAACAGTCATACAGATTGATTCATAAAGGAATGTGGTTTAAAATGCTTTCTTTTTGGATAACAGGAAACAAATTTTAAGTTAAATAGGTGCAGCCATGTTGGGATTTCTAATACAATAATAGATGCTCGTATCAGCTTGACCTGAAGTGAAAAATGCGTTGTTTAGAAAATGCTTTGTTTTTATCACTATAAATCATCTTAGAAGTTTGAGGTGTTGAATTAATTTTTTTCTGATAATAAAACATTTCTATCTGTGTTACAGGGTCTTAAATTTCACAAAGCACCTTTTAGTGGTGGACAAGAAGTTGCACACCCTTGAAAATGAACAGATGAACAATTTTTTGTCTTTTGTGGAGTTTTGGGAGGAATTATTATCTGATCCTTCTGGCTCATTCACTGGTCCTAAATTTCATAATCTCTTTTCTCTCACCAAGCTTGTTCTGAATAGAAGTGTTCTGTGGATAAATCATTTAAAAAGTTTAGAGAGAGACCCACATGATGGTGATGCTCAGAAACTTCTGGAATTTGATAAACTGGTCTTTGAAAAAATTCAAAGTCTTAAAAACCATTCGATGAGGAGGGAATCAAAAAATATTTTGAGATTCCTAGAATTAATACTTCTTGAAATTAATCCAGATCTGCAAGAATTCTGGCACAACGGCATTTCACAAGAAGAAAGAGCTGAATTTGAAATCTCATCTGCACTTGGAAATTTTTCTTTTCCAGGATATGAGAAGAATCTTAGCAACAGTTTTAATTTCTCCCAGTTGTTCCTTTCTGGTTGGCCCAAATCACCAGCTGTGAACACAGACTTTATATATTTAAGCAAGACTATACTACACAATCTCTATGAACTTAGCATTCTGACTCAGGAACAAGTCTCTATAGCTCTGGATACCATCAATGCTCTGCAGAACGCATCTGAACTTTTCTCAGGCCTTTCTGAACCCCAAAAACAAGAACTGGATAGAATTTTGACTCGTATAAATGTCTTCAAAGACAGAGATGCAGCTCTACTTCTGCAGACCTATTCTTCATTTTATCAATATTTTCATAAATTCTTGAACATTCAAAATAGAGAGTCCCTGATAATTTATCTGACTCAAATCTCTGGACACCTTTTGGATCTCATAAAGCAGTTTAATATCCAAAGCATCAGTAAAGCACTTTTGCTTTTATCGGAGACAACAAAGGCTCTTGGGACAATATCTGAAGTATCTTACTGTCAGCAATTGCTTTCAATTTTAAACTTTTTAGAGCTTCAAGCCCAGTCCCTGATGTTTGCTGAGGGCCTGGTACCAGGAGTGATTCATGCTAGTTTGACAGGCCTCAGGCAGCTGTTTGCAGCAGATGAAGGCTTTCGTGTTTCTTTCCTTCAGTACGTCAGTCAGCTCTTTAATGGTTCGGCAGAAGCCCTATTGCTGAGTGAATGCTTCGTTCTGGAAAATGCAACCACCTCTTCTGTGAATTATTCAGGAGATGAGGGATCTTCACTTCCTTTACCATGGACACAATTTTTTTCAAACCTCTCAGTAAATGGCAGTGTGCTCAGTGAGTTCACGGCCATTCATTGTACCCTTTCATGGATTCAGACATGGACTGAGATCTGGGGAAACATTTCTCAAATATTTAAACTTGACATGAATATTTTCACTTCTCTTCATGTTGGTATCATTCAGCTTTTGGATGAACTAGAAAATGATGGGAACATTTCTAAAAACTGCCAAGGAATAGTTCCCACTTATCATACTGCTAGACACATATTAAATTTATTTAAAAATGTAACTCAGGAGAATAACTTTCATGACTGGGATGGCCTTCTGGACCTCAGGGATCTTTGGGTAGCGTTAGATAATGAATTAGCTGTGGTACAATCATTTAACCTGGACCAAGCAGAGAAATCCTTTGTCACCATGGAAACCTCCCTGCACCAGCTGAAGACATTTCCAACGAAAACAAATGCAAGCAGCAAGTTTTTATATTCCCTCTTTGATGTTTTCATTGAGTTGAGCAAAGCCCCAGACTATGTAGATAGAAACGTGGATCTGATCAATAACTTTCTTTCAAATGATCTCACAGATCATAGAGACAAATTTGCAAGTGCTGTCACTGAGCTGAGAGAAACAACATTATTTCTTAGGAATGTATCACAGGATAGAACTTTATTGGCATGTGCTGATATTTTCCAGAGTGTCACTGAGTTTATTTCTGAAGATAATTTATTACCTGTGAACACTTCTAAGAAGCCAGCACGTATTCTGGCCATGTTAAGTTCCATTTTTTCATCCACAAACACAAGTAGCAGTCTGGAAGGGTGCATTGCATGGATACATGTCATAAACCATCTGTGTATGATGTATAACTCAAGTTCTTTACCCAGCCATCTTCACAGCACTTTGGGAAGCTTTAAGGATATGGAGAACAAAATGAACTCTGCATTGAAAATTTTAACTTGGGTCCTAAATAAGAAGATACCCATTTGTCCATTGAATGAGTCAAATCTAAATTGTGTGAATATTTACCTGAAAGACATAACTGAGTTTCTAAATATTATAGTTGGCACAGGCTTAGGAGAAGAGAAGGTCCCCAAATTTGAGATTTTACTAGCTCTCTTCAATGATTCCACAAGGCAGGTAAACATGATCATTAGCAACTTAACAAAAGACTTTGAATTTGTGTCCCAGTCTGACTGGAAGTACTTCAAGGACTTACTTCTGAGACCCATAGAAATAGCAGATGACATTCCCGATCAGTTTCAGAATATTTGGCAACACATCATCGCACTGGGGAAGGAAATGCAGAAACTTTTAAAAGGCATTTTCCATAGAGTCCTTGGAAATAATTCCTCTTCTAACACTGAAACAGTATTTAGCGTATTATCTACCAGTCCAAAGGAAAGAGATATAAGCCGCTTAGGCAATTCAATTTACCACTTAGCTAATTACTTTGCTCTCCACTTAACTCATGATCTTCAGAATTCATCAGAAATAGTCCCGCATGACATATTGAAAGCTGTAGGTCTTGGTCTTCAACTGACACGGGATGTGTTCAACTCCTTAATGCCTGCTGTCCGTTTCAATATTCCACAAAATTCAGATCATGCTCAGGTTTTAAAGAAAGTGACATCTCTCATGCATTCTCTCAAGAAGGCAGACATAGAGCTCTTAGTAGGCCAGCTGGGTGACATCAGTGAAAACCTAAGGAGTTTCTTTAAGAATCTCAGCAGATCAGGAGTCGACAATTTCAGGGTCAATATGCTTGTTGGCTTAGTGGAAAAATTTGTAGACAGCTCCCATTCATGGAGTGTTGATCACCTGCTGCGTCTCTCCCGTCTGCTTCCGAAGGAAGTGGTGAGTGCTGTGTTGGATGTATATTATGCTCTCCCCCACATTGTGGGGCTCCTGCAGAGAGTCACAGATAAAAACATCACAGAAAGCCTCAGGGATGTCTATAACTTCACACTTCTTCATGGGATAACCATGTTCAATACCACCAAGGAAGACTTCGCCGATGTGGTTAAAACTCTTCTGGATACAGTTGAGTTAGTATCAGATGAGCCAGCTGTTATTTCAGAGGCTTTAATGTGCCTTCCCAGGGTTTGGTGTTCAAACCACACAGCTTCCAGGCTCGAGGAAATCCTTAAGGTAGAAGGCTGTAATGTCCAGGGTCACATATCTTCTTCCTTTTACCACATGGCAAACAGTATACTGGACCTTCTTCATCTGCCTCGCCCAAGTGATTCACAGTGCATGAATGAAAACTCTGGAGTGGAAATAACCAAGAAAGTGGTCTGTGCGATGCATGAGGTAGCAGATTGGAATTCCATTCTCTTGGAGCTGTTGGAGATTTTCCATATTAAAAATGTTTTTGTGAGAACTCTGCAGGGACTTTGGCATAAGGTGTTACCCTTCATGTCACCTTCTGGGAATCAAGGTAATGACAGCATCCCAGAACTCTGTCCTAGTGGTACCATAAAGCAAGATGCTTTGCAAATTATAGAAAAACTAAAATATACAAATTTTACAAAATTTTTACTGAATGAAAACATGCTGTACAAACTAGGTAACTTAGACAAGATTCTTAACATTACTGAAGGCACAGAGACATCTGCCCAAAGTAATGTTTACTTAAATTTGGAGAGATTATTCAAATTGATTTCTGCTGTTTGGAGTTTAAGAAATAGTACTCATTATCTACTCTTACCAATCACAGACTTTCTGAATGCAAATCATACAGATAGGAGCCCAGACTCATTATCAAGTTTAATTAAAAATGATAAAGCAACTTACAACTTCGAAGAACTATGGTTTGACTTTAAACAAACCATCAAAGACCCAATCAATAACTTGAGCCTAGGACAACTACTTTCTGATATTAACAAGAAGATTCAAGGCATAGCTCTTCAAAACACAACTGTGCAACTTCCGAAACTGCTTGAAATCCTAGATTCATCATGGTTGAAGATTTCAGAAATTATTGAAGGCTTTCTATTTGTCATAAAACATTGGCTCCATGAATATGAAAATGAGGATTACTTTAGGCTAATGCAAAGACTATTCAATGCCATGGCCAGTGGGAATTCAACTGATGTAACTATGTTGGCCAGAGATCTTACTACATATTTGGGCTATCTCAGAAACAGTACCAAAGAAGGCAATTTTGACATTGACACTCTCACCCATATGCTAAATCACGAGCAGCTAACCAACTTCTCAACTGTTCAGTTGCTTCTTGAAAGCATTGTGATGGATTTAGCTAGTAACTTTGCTGGGCGTTCTCAAGGATCAACTCTGAGTTTCAGTGGTACTGACCTTCACGTAATGGATTTCATTAATCTCATCTTGAATCACACACAGTCCAAAAATGGGGGAGAAAGTACAGGAAGCACCGAGGATTTCCTGAAGCAGCTCTTGGGGACATTCTTCTTCTCTTTGCTAAATGGAATGCCTGAAAATAAAATATCACTTCTGCTAAAAGACTTCCATAGAGACTTCATTGCAGAGATGAGGTGAGTGCACTTTTGTTTCTCATGGCCATCCTGGTAGTGCATCCCAGCTGGCTCACTTTCTGGAGTAGAGAAAAGCCTGCCATAGCACCTGGACCTAAGTTTGGAATGGCCTTTGAAGTGATTTTTGTCACAATGAGTGTTTTACGACCCAATTTTAATTTCCACTTAACCAGTAAACATTCAAATCTAGCCTCTGTTCATCAATCATGTTGTTTTTTTCAATTCTGATTATAAAGACAAGAAATTCTTTCCTATATAGAGTGAAAAATTTATTTTGAATGGATTTACATGTACATATGAGATGGTTGCTATTTCAATTATGGTATTACCTGTCTCATCACAAATACAAATACAAGATCAATTAACCTAATATTTGTAACTGGAACCATTAAAATAGTCATATTATCTCTATTCACAATCTTCTAAAATCTCTCTTAACGTTACCGTTGAAAGTTCTAGAGAGAAATCCCCATTTACTCTATGTCATACTATTTGGGAGACTCCCAAGGAGACAGCAACCATGCAGCACAGGAAGCTGATTCATGTGGCTATGGAGACAAGATAAGCACATCCAACCTCAGAGGGGCAGGGTGCAGGAAGGGACCAACAGAGCAGCAGGAATGCCTGGTGTATCATGAGCTAAGGTTTGCAGTTCAAAGATTTGTGGTCAACAAGGGGGATCCACAAAGCAAAAGCTGACTGCCTAGCTACTGGGGTCTCAGAGACTCTTACACAGCCTTCTAATGGACTGTTGTGGCTGGCCCGTTTAAGACAGTTTGCCTTCTGAATATCCTCATTAACTCATTAGGGACGTTAAACACTGGCGCAAGAGCCCTTCTCAGCAGGATCTTAGTTTAGTTTTGGAATCTGTAGCTGGAAAGAGGCATATTTGTGTGACAAAGTGGCCACTAACCCCCCTCCAGTGTGTTCAAGGGAATCTCCTCCGTAGTCCAGGCCCGTCAGACACTTGTAGGAAAGGACATACTAAGGCTAGTTCTCAGCCTCGCCAAGTGGCCATATCACAGGCACCACAGACTGACTGAGCAATCTGCTAGTACTTTTGAAATTCAGAACAAGATATATAAACAGGTTTTCACCCTTTTCAGATGTTAACTAATTACATCAAGAATCATTGTCTAGGGAGACTGCTGTTTCTCATCTTCTTGTTACCCCACCCCCCCAAAGCCCCCAAACCCCTTCTTTCTCCCAACAAGTCCTCTTTCTATTGTTTTTTTTTTTTTTTTTAGTTTTCTGAGACAGAGTTTCTCTGTGTAGCTTTTGGAGCCTGTCCTAGAACTCACCTTGTAGAAGACCAGGCTGACCTTAAACTCACAGAGATCTACCTGCTTCTGCCTCCCAAGTGTTGGGATCAAAGGCATGTGCCACCACTGCTTGGCCCCCTTCCTATTTTTATACTTTCAATGTGTTTGTGACCTGTTGCATTTATCTGGGGTTGGTAACATGAGCATGGGTGGAGATGGTTGACAAATAGAGGTGTTTCTGTATCCTAAACACACACAAGAGGAGTTCCGGTGTAGAATATAGTATCTACACAACCTCAGTTAAAAAAATTTCACAGATCTTGGCTTAATTTTCACTCTGATCAGAGTGTGAGGCTCCCTGTGACTCTACAGCTTTGTCATGCCTGGTCATGCCTGGTCATGCCTGGTCATGCCTGGAACTGTTCATGTGAACTTGGATCTGGGAACCTGGTGAGACTGTGGCAGAATCTCATTCTAGTTTTAAATGTTGTTTTCTTAAAGTTGAGAACCTCAGAATGTGTCAGTTGGCCTACTAAGACTTTTGCCCTTTGAGAATGGCCTTCTTTCTTAAGTTCTCTTTAGGTTTTGTGGGTTCCCCCAGTTTGTCTCTGATAGTTGTTGACATTTCTTTTTTATATTTTTGATACTAGTTGTTTATCAGTTAAATGTACGCACGCATTTACACACACACACACACACACACACACACACACACACACACCCTTCAATTATCTGATTGGTTCCTCCCCTTTCTTTGTGGTTTGTATTGTTGAAGAGCATTATAAAATTTATGTAGCCAATGTATCCATCTTTTCCTTATTTGCAAAGCTTAATAACCTTTTTATAGAAGCAAAGGAAAGAAAGAGAACTACTGTAGAGTCAGTCTTTCTGGCTCTTTCTTCCAAAAGCAAAGCATGAGGCTTTTCAGATTGTTGCTTTCAAAGAATCATCACAGTAGTGCTTAGGACACTCCTTCATTGCTTTTTGATAGCAAAGTGTCAGGCTTCACCTGGAGTTATTTTAGAATCTCAACTCTTCACCCAGTAGCATCATTCGATGATACTATTGCAAAACAAATACAATCATGATATCACCCTGTTTTAATCTTTCTATTACTAATTTATGAGATGTTAAATTTAAAATACATGTATTTTCAGTTTTGTCCCTAGAGATAAAATTCTCAAAATTCTGAAATTGGATCCATTCTTTACCTGGATGAATGAAGACCCAATGGTGAGCGTTTTCTCAAGCTTCAGGACTCTATATCAACTGATTAAGAATGCATTTTCATTAGACAACAGAGAACTCTCTGGAGTCCTGAAAGGTATGTCTCATACCCATCCAGGGGAGCCCAGGGTGAACAGTGACACTGAAGACCACTTGGACTTCTTTACTGTAGTGACTCAGCTTCTCTCCCAGGCCAGTCATTCTGAGGACCTCTCCAAATTCAACCAAAATCTCACGTCCATTCTCCACCTTGTAAGAGAAAGTTCTGCAGAGATGGCTAATATTATGGACATTCTCTTACACTCACCTACTCAGGCCTGCCCCTCCTCCTCTCCTGTGCTCCAACACACTGTGGTTGCTAAGCTAACTGAACTGTTTTCTGTTGCAAATAATTCATTCCCTCTGAGAAACAGAGAAACACTAGAATCAACTATGAGGTTATTTGGTGCCATTTCCCGAGTTGGTGAAGAAAGTCACGTTCTGGAGTCTGCCTTAGAAATATCTAAAACTCTAACGATGCTGGTGACTAACACGGCTGAACTGGGTGATCTTGCCTTATCAGTGGACTCCATGGTGAGACTTCTCAATCTAGCCCAAAAGATCTCAAGAAAGATGGCTTCAATGTTGAGAGAGCTCTCCTTCTCTAGTACAGAGGACTCTTGGAAATTCTTTGACACTTTGTATTCCATCATGCTACAAAGTTTTCAACATCATGTGAGACAAATAACTACTTTGAAAAAAGTAGATCCTTTCATCTTTGAAAAGACAAAGGATTTGTTGATGCCGTTTCTTGACTTGGCCTTTGGGATGATTGGAGTCATACCTAACATATCACAGGACTCTGATATTTTCAACATGTCATCTAGTGTCTTTTTGTTTGTCAACCAATCCAAAGATTTTTCTGAGATTGTGGAGGAAATGGCTGAAAATTTAATTTCTACAAAAATCAGGTTGAGAGATTTGGAGCATCTCGTGGTGGTGATTAAAAACAGGACTCGGAAATTTTCTACTGAGACTGTTAACTTAGGGGAAGAGATTCTGGACTGTTTAGTTCCTCTAAGTAACATCACTGACCAAATGGACTTCTTGAGGTTTTATGAGCGTTCTTCTACCAGTTGTCCTCAGGGCCCGAGACTGGAGGGAAGTCAGGAAGTGATCAGTTTGTTGGATGGAATGCTAACAGATAACAGTACAGAAAGAGAGACTTCCTTGAAAATGGTGATTGATCTCACCTTAAAAGCTCTTTGGAGTGGCTTAAAGGAAGATAACTGGGACATTTTTAATCTCCTGTTGACATTTGCCCAGCACCCAAATGACCTTTTAAAAACCATAGAATCAGTTGTGGAGGCCTCTAGCGGAATTAACAGTGACTATGGAGATGATTTAAACCAAGATTTAATTTCCAATCTGTCATTGATCCAGAACACTACTCGCTATCAGCTTGCAAAGGCAGTCCTGATTGGTCTCAGCAGAACAGTCCTTTCAATGGAAGGGCTGCTTCCAAACCGCACTCAGTGGACACATTTCACACACACTTTGTTTCACCCAGATGATAACAGTTTTCCTAATTCAGCCACTGGTCAGAATGTTACATCAGCAAAGGAAGAAATGATGGCAATTCCTCATGGCTCTGAACCAATGTCATACTTCCAGAAATTCCTGAAGGCATTATTTGTATTGATTGAACTCTGGCAGAGAGTCCCACAAGCTGATCAAAGGTATTCGAATTCCTATTTTGCTTAAGTTATTCCTTATTATAGAAATCAAGAAGTACTTACATCAAATCAGAGTAAGCAGTTTTTCTTAATTTCAATCTCCATCCCACTCTGAAGCCAGCATCCATCCACACAGAATTGTCCAAGTCAACAATTTCTTTTCTCTCTTTGCCTCATTATTTGACATCTAAGTATGATTTGGATTCATTTTTAGAAACTTCCAAAAGTAAAAGCCTTGTACTCTATCCACTTGTTTCAGGACTGGATATATGCATAGTGAAGCTAGATAGACCATTGCATTTATATGTATATCACAGCAGTAGCACTAATTTGTGCCTCACTAATATATATAGTAATCATATGCCAATAAAAACTAACATAATGAATTGTTAAACAGTGATGAGTCAGGTGTGGCGGTGCACACTTATAATCACAACAGCCCCAGGTACCGAATAGTGGAAACGTAGTCATGAATTCAAAATATCCAGGTCAGTCACAAGATTGTGCTTGCAGTTGTAGCTAACTGTATGATAAAAACAGGCAGCCAACAAACTCCTGCTCTCCTGAAATTCAGCTCTAAAAAATGTTTTGCCTCTAAGCCCTCCCATCCCCAAATGTTGGGTCAAAAGACTGTCATTGAGCTCACAGTCCTGCCTCAGCCTCCAAAGTGCTGGGATAACAGGTATGTTCCACCAAACCCTGCTGGAAACTTGTTCTTAAAAGCTCCAGTGTCACTAAATCCAGCTCTGGTATTAGCCTGCTGCCTTGGGCTGCAGAATTTGTGCCTTTCAATGTAGAGAACCCCAGGGTGCTGCCCCTGTCTCAGCTGTGATTCCTGGATGTGGCAAGGCTGGCTGTCCTGTGGTTCCTACCTGTTAGCTTTTTTCCCAGCCCCATGTGGCAACTTAGAGATGTTATGTAAATAACATAACTCGTTTACCACCAGACAGGCTGACCTACTTCCTGTCAGTTCTGCTCCTGCAGAACTGTACTCTGAACACGATCATTTTTAATGGCTTGGAAAGATGTCCTCACTTGGTGAAACAGATGTCTCATTATTTCAAATTTTAAATGCTGGCTTCCAAAGCCTCCTGTTTTATCTCATCATTGTCTTTGATCCTTAAACTGTCATGCTTGAGTGTAGTGTTCTGCTTGGGATTTGCTTTCAAACTGGAGGTAATCTGGGCCCCCTCTGTTCTCTAATCTCAGCTTTCACCTGAGATTTTCAGTTCTCCACAGATAAAACTTCCACCATACATCTATATACCCCCTTTTCTTCCTTCCTCCCTTCATTTTTTCTTTTCTTTTTCTTTCCTTTTCTCTTTTCTTCTCTTCTCTTCTCTTCTCTTCTCTTCTCTTCTCTTCTCTTCTCTTCTCTTCTCTTCTCTTCTCTTCTCTTCTCTTCTCTTCTTTCCCCTCTCCTCTCCTCTTCTTTCCTTTTCTTTTTTTCACATAGGCTCTTGCTACACAGCCCAGGCTAGCCATGTTCTTGAGAGCCAGTCTGTTGAGCACTGAGATTATAGGTGTGCATCTCAACATACATACAAGCCAACATCTTCAAAAAATTACTATTTTAATTTTAATTGAGCTATATTTATGGTGAACAAAGTAATTCTTTGTTACATGTGTTATATATAAATGATCAGATACAGCCTCCAAACATTGAAACATAGTTTTTCTAGTTGTTTTGAGATTTATAAGGTGTTACTGTTAACTGTATCCATCTGTATTACTGTGTCATAGAACACAGCACTGTTTGCTCCTAACTGGGACTTTCCTCCCTAATCATCACCCTAGCCTTTAGAAGACACATTCTACTCTCAATTTCTATGAGGTCAACTTCACTAGGTTCCACATGAATGACGACATCTGATATTTGTCATCTTGTCCCTGACTTATTTCACTCAATCTGCTACACTGTTACTAGGAGCAGGCTTTATCCTTTCAATGATTGTCGTCATATTATAAACATTATAATTATATTAAAAGAGTTTAATGTCCAACTCTTACATCTCGAGAATGGAGCAAGAAGAGAAAGCAGACACCAGACTTATTAGCAGCACTGATCAAACTGTAGTAGGAAGCAGAAAGCTTTCTGGAGGTCCAGCCTAGTTACCTGCACTTTTCCTTTATTTGTGCAAAATAAACACGGTAGAGTGAGGAGACAGTTCTTGCACGTGACTTAACCTTCTACCCGGCAGCCGTGCTCAGAGGTTACACATTTATCCGTTAACACCATGATCTGTTTTTCCTAAGTGTTTCTGAGATGTGTCAAGTTTTCCGGCAGCTGGAGAAGCCCTCGGAAGCCGTGGAGATGCTGCACAGAGTGGAGATGATGGCTCTGCGTGTGCTCATCATCTTTGCAGGTGGGCTGGCTATGGAGGAGGCACTTAGAATTGCCCTGTCCCAGTTATCACAGCTTGGCTGTCAGAGAGATGCAGAGATCGACTCTGAGTTTCATTTAAAACAAAGCACAGGTTTCTTAGCATGGCTATTAGGCCCAGGGAGGTCTAGCCCACCCTTCCCAACCTCAGTGACTCCTGTGCTAGCCAAGCTGGATAGATCCCCCCCCCCCCCCCCCGCCCCCAAAGCTGCACTTGCCTCTCTGGTCCTCAGCTTCCCAAATGCTGGGATTACAGTTTTATAACATGATGTTCAGCCTGTGTGCTGTTGTGAATGTGTCTTCTCTGATTGTAAAGCTGTGTAAATAGAACCTGAGATGCTGGTCAGATGTTCTTTTATTGAATGAGCAAATGCATGAATAGAAGCCAGGAGCCCTCAGACACTCAGGTTACCCTCCTTGTATTCCTCAGTGTGCCATCTGTTTGTGTGGAGTGTTGCTAAGCATTCAGTCTGTGTGGTAATACTTAGTTTAAGTGACACTGGAAGGGCCATCTGCATACTCTGGCCTCTTATATGGTCTAAGTGAACAGGCTGTGGGGTTGGGGAGGGTATCCCAAAGAGGAGTCTAGCTTGTTCAAGAAGGGGAACAAGAATACACACAAAAGTTTGCCATCAGAGAGGAAGGCTCACTGGTCTCAGAGTGGACTCACTGGCCTGTGTGGGTGGCCATGGCTGGGATCCAGGGGTGTGGAAGAGCATCTGTCTGCAAGTGGAAGGAAGGAGAACTGAGACTCAGGCAGGAATTAGACTTCTAATACTTTTTTTAAAATGCAAACTCAAAGCACATGCGATTTTTGATACTGTCAGTGGTAATAACTGAAGGAAGATACTGTGTATGAGAATGAGGGGTAGAAAGGAGAAGACCATGGAACATCAACCCCAAGTAGAGGCATGCCAGCTGAAACCTGAAGGCTGAAGGGATGTGTCTATGTGTTAATTGATGTGTTGCCCAGTGTCTAGAAGAACCCTGACATAGGCATGGTAGATGTTCAACTGATGTTTCTAAAAGGACTGAGTGGATTATTGAGTGGGTGCTGGCTGGAGGATGGGCACATTGAGGCCAGGCTACCTCACTGTAAGTAAAGGTAATCCAGTTTCATGTGCCATAAGGCATTACCAGCCAGAGTGTCTTCAGGCATAGAATTAAACTTGGCTTTGTTCAGTGACATCATGGTAACTGGTCTATTGGAAGAAGAGAGAGTTTGCTATCAAATAGACTGAGTTTTCAGGGCCTCATGCCTGCTGACAGGCAACAGAATCTCTTTGAGCTTCAAAGAGGGTGAACTCACATCTACTTCAAAGAGCAATTGAGAAGACTAAATATGAGGAGAGTGTAAGCCCATGTGATCTGACAGGGCCCTTTCTGGGGACGTGTATGTGCTGCACACATTCTGGCTCTCCTTCCTTGGTGAGGGTAGGGTTCCCTACCTGTTGCTGCTGGGAAAGGCAGCCTCCAGGCTACTGAGAGCTGGCTCTCAGGAGAGATGGGCAGTACTAGCTCTGGCCTATTCACTGCTCTCCTTCTTCCAATTCAAATGTTTCCTCGAACCCAGGAATTGGCTAACCTTTTGGGTTGAAACATAAAAAATTGAGGAACAGAGGGCCAAAGTGAACACATATGAACACTGAAGCCTGAGAACTGTTGTGTAGGGGAGTTCTTTATCTCTATCTACAGACGTAAATTTTATTTCCCATTGGAGATGTCTACAAATGTGGACTGTATTGCCAAACACCAAGTATTACATGTGGAAGCACACAGCATGCTGCTCAATAAAATCTCACCATGGGGAGGCATGCTTGGGGACATTAAATCAAATCTCTTTCTGCTTCCTTTTCTAGCGTATAAAATTCAGCCATGTTTGAAGATGCAATTATTTTGACATTTCACAGTTGGGTAAAGTAATGAATTTTCAGTGAATGGGAACACTTATTGGTACCTGGATTTCTATGTATTTTGCCATTCTGGATCACAGATGCTAAATTAATATAACACATGAAGTGATGTTAGGAAATTAATTTTTAGTGTTTCTATTTCACTCAGGCATGGCTGTTGTTGAAAGTGCCGCCTCGCTTTCCTCCTTAGAGCAGACCCTGTTCTGTAGAGTAGGAGACCAGGGTGGAATCAGCAGGCTCTCATCCAGGAAAGTAGGAGGTGCAGTGGACCTGGACAGGTGGATAGGTCTTCCATCACAAAAGGAGCCCTGCTGTTGGAGTTGTTAATGTCATTGTTGGCAGAGTTAAGTTCAGCATCATTTTTCTGTCCCTTCTGGTGTTAAATGTGACAGCAGTGATCATAGCAGAGCCTGCTAAGTTCACGGAAGGGGAACAAAATGTCACCAGGTATCCACTCATATCATGTTCTCATCTCACAATTAGTGAACCAAGGAACAGAGAGCATGAGTCATGCTTGGAAAGAAGAGTTCAAGGTCAGGGATGGAGACAGGGCTGAGCGGGCCAAGTACTTGCTATGTGAGCATGAGGCTTAAGTTCAGATCTCCAGCACTTATGCGAGAGTTGGTTGTGGTGGTGAGGGCTTGTAATTCTCGTGTTGGGGAGGAGCAGTGACAAGGAGATCTCCAGAGCTTGCTGGCAATAACTCTAGTCCGTTAGCTTGACGTTCAGTGAAAGCCATTGTCTCAGAAAAGAAAAAGATGGATAAGGGATTGACAAAGACACCCAGCATCCACCTGGCCTCCATATGCACCATCATACATAGGAACACACACACACACACACACACACACGCACGCACGCACGCACGCACGCACGCACGCACGCACGCACGCACGCACAAATGCACAATCACACGCATGCGTGCGCTCATATCCACACACATGCATGCACGCACATGCACATACACCTCTCCCACCGAGGAGGTGGGTAGAGCCTATAGGGTTTGGGGAACAATATAGAGATCTAGAGAATGGTGGCAGATCTGGGAAGCCAAGACAGATATCTAATATGTCTTTAAGGTGAGAAGAGGAATAAGCACAGGTAGAAGGGACTAGAGTGGGGCTTTAAGAAGCAAAGTGAGGTGGAAGAAGAGGGCACCCTGGAGGGCAGAGGATCCAGGTGAGAACTGAGCTGTTGCTAGTGTCAAGACTGTTAGATGTTCTTGTGGTGATGCCTTAAGGGTCAGCTGTACAACGGGGGCAGAAAGAGGCCAGGTGACCAGAAGTCTGGTACCTCTTCTCATAAGTGCATCATAGTGATCTAACTTTAAAGAAAGGTCATCCTTTCCTTCCCATTCATCTTTTTATTTTCTTTCTTTGTTGGGAAGACAGTGTCTCCTTATGTGGTTTAGGATGGCAAGAAATCCTAGATGCTGGGATTGCAGTGGTGTATGATTGTGCTGGGATAGAGTGGGTCCTGTTTGGTTTGGATTTCTTCTCTTGGTATACTGCCCAGAATAAAACTGTTTTTTTTTTTTAAATTTTAAGGACTGTTGCTATTTGAAAAATAACAAGTTTAGTTATTCATAAAAATATACCTTGTTTTATATCATGACCCAGCATCTGGAAGGCACTTAGTCATGTGCTAAATGCCAAGAGTATCTGAAAGCAAGGGTGACCTTCTTGACACTGCTCACAGGTCCCTGGACAGCCAGGGAAGGGAAGGAAAGGGAAGGGAAGGGAAGGGGGGGAAAGGAGGGAGGAAAGGAAAGGGTGAGGACCAGAGGCTGCAGAGCCAGGGTGTCTGCCAGGGACAGAGATGCAGTTGGATACAAGGACATACAAATGGACAGCATACCTTACAGAAACTTTTACAGTGGAGTTTCTACTACTGGTTTATTCTGGGAGGCTAACACAGGCAGTTGGGTGTTTCAGAACAGCTATGGGAGAGGTCTCTGAATGTTCTCAGTACCAAGAAACAATACATACTTGAGGTCATAGCTAGTAATGTCTGAGCTACTTTTCTATTGCTGTGATAAGAAACCATGACTAAGGTCACTTAGAGAAAAAAGGTTCTTTGGGGCTTACAGTTTCAAAGGGTTAAAGTCCATGATCATCATGGCAGGGAGCATGGCAGCAAGCAGGAATGGCACCGGAGCAGTAACTGAGCACTCCCATCCTGAGACACAACCACAAAGCAGAGAGAGCTAACTGGGAATGCTATGGACTTCTGAAGCCTTAAAGTCAACCCCCAGTGACACGCCCCCTCCAATGAGGCCACATCCCCTAACCCTTTGCAAACAGTTCCACCAACTGGTGATAAACATTCCAGCATTTGAGTCTATGGGGCCATTCTTTTATAAATCATCACAGCTAATTACCTTGATGTAGTTATTTTACATTATCTAAATGTGTGTATAGAAAGGCAGTGTATTTTATTAAGATCGTACTTACTACATATACATTAAAAATCAAAATGTTTCAAAAGGTGAAATTTCACTTTTATCTGCTTGTGCATCTTGATGATTTAAAGAATATTTAATTTGGATCATTTTGAATCTT
Source organism: Peromyscus maniculatus bairdii (assembly GCF_049852395.1). Lineage (NCBI taxonomy): Eukaryota > Metazoa > Chordata > Mammalia > Rodentia > Cricetidae > Peromyscus > Peromyscus maniculatus. The sequence goes on from NC_134861.1 coordinate 12,578,237, forward strand.
TGAAGAACAATTTTCTGAGATTGGGTTGGTCGAAAGAGAACTGCTTATTCACTTCTGTTTCTTCTGGCAGAAAACCCTTCCCTGACTAAGGACATTCTGTGTGCTATGCTGAGTTGCAAAAGAGATGGGATGAGGCACCTGATCTTCTCTGCTCTGCGAGGAGTCACTCTGGTACATCACCACTACCAGGTTTGTCTTCTTTTATGTTTCAGAGCATTTTGCATTCATTACAGCCCAGGCAAAGCAGTGGTGTTGGCTCAGGCAAGGTAGTGGGGTTACTCCATAGTTGAAGCATGGTCCTGAGAGCCAAAGGGACTCTGCTGTGCAGTCACAATGGGAATGACCCCTGCAAAACTTGCAGCATGCAGAGCTTGGCTGGTACTCAGCTACAAGAGTTGCTTGTTAAAGTCTTAGGGGTTTTACAAGTGATGGTTAATCATTGCACCATTACAATGCAAACTATAGACACGATTAAATATATATGTTAAAAGCAAAAGCAACAAATACTTGGGATGTATAACTTCCTAGTTTTTGATATATTTTACTGAGCAGGGCTTCCTAGCTCTGTGTTCAGTGACATCATGCTTGCAGGAAGTAGAGTGTTTACACCAGGGGAATTGGCAAGTGCTTTCAAACAGATTGTCTCTGCCAATTTGTCTGTACATCCATCTGCCTATCTCTTTCTCCCTCCCTCCCTCCCTCCCTCCCTCCCTCCCTCCCTCCCTCCCTCCCTCCCTCTCTCATCTGTCTATCATATCTCTCTCTCTGTCTATCTATCTATCTATCTATCTATCTATCTATCTATCTATCTATCTATCATCTATCTACCATCTGTCTATCTCATTCATCCTTCTCATCTATAATCTGTCCATCCATCCACCCACCCACCCACCCATCTATCCATCTGTTTATCCATCCCCCACCTACTCATCTACTGATCCATCCATCAGTTCATTGTGTATCACTTTTCTATCATCTATGTTTTGGAAAGATAGTTTTTTGTTTCTTTATTTTTATTAGCAAATATTAATTATTCATAACAATGAATGTAATTATGACATTTTATACATGTATATAATATACTTTATTTTATTTTCCCCCATTATCTTCCCTTGACTCCCTCCCACTCCCACTGCAAATCATTTTATTTATACCATGTGTTTTGATCATATTCTTTTCCATTTCCAAATTCCTTCCAGATCCTTCCCACCTCCTTACCCAACCAACTTTGTATTCTTTTTCTCCCTTACATCCTTGTCACCCCTCTCAAAATTAAAATCTAAACAAACAAAAAGTCCAATAACACAAAAATACCCAAACAAAACAATACAAAATAAAAGGTACAAAACCAAAAACATGGAGTCCCTTTTGTGTTGGCCAACTACTCCTGCTCTGGAGTGTGGTTGATGTATTCAGTGGCATTCTATTGGTGAAAACTGGTTTTCCCTTTCTCAGCAGGTATCAATTGCAAATAGTTTATTGGCTAGGGATGGGGCTTTATGTACATCTGATGAGACCCTGCATGACAGTTTTCTTTCTTATTAACTTGTACAAATACTTAGGAATTCCACCTAGGGGCTCCAACTTATACTAAATCAGAGTGTGATTTTTACATGGGGCCCATCCACATCAATTAAAAGCTAGAGTCCTTGAGAAACTGGAATAGTGGCAGTGTTTTTTTAGAAATAAGGTAAACGCTTGGGCTTTATCTTGAGACAGTTCTGAGTGTTTACTATTTTTATGGTAGAGTGACCCTTTCCAGTCAGATGTTCAGTGGGTGCTGGATGCTCCTGGGAATCAGAGAGATGATACTGACAGAGACCATGCACTGCTAGACCCATCTCCAATGATGTGGCGAAAGCCTAAAAGGCCACTCTTCTGAGGAAGCATGAGAAGGCGGTGAGAACTGTGGATCTGGCCATGTTTAGTGTGTGTCTTCAGCTTCCAGAGAGAAATGTGTGTGAAAGAGAAAGCCCCAGGAGCCCACCAGATAACCACCCTGGCAGCCCTGGAGTTTTCTTTTTGTGTTGGCTTATTTAGACATCTACTTTATTTCTAGGCTGTGCACATCTTTGGTAAAGATGAGCCCTCTATAATCTGAAAATTCCCAATACAACATGTTCCAAAATCTACAACTTTGCGTACCAACATGACACCACATAAAAACACACATAGGACATGTCACAGTGTACTAAACTACTCTATGGGCCATCTTTAGATTATAGTTAGAGTAGGTTCCTAGCCTTAATATATCTCAAAATGTGTATTCAGATATTCCACTATCCAGAAAGACCTGGAATTGGAAAAACTTTTGGCCTTAAGCATTTTATTTCGATAAGGCAAATTAACTTGTATTACATATGGAAAAAAAAACCAAAAACCTAAATTTTTTGAATTCTGAGAGAGTATAATAATAAAATGGGCAATGCAGTGCAGATTTTAAAACAACTGACCTGAAGATATCATTCATACTTCAATTCAGCGTGTATGGGTTAGTAACTCCGCCCAGATAAAGAGCAGAAAACCCTGCTTTGATGATGACATGTCATGGATTAAATCATGTCTTAGTTTGTTTTCTGTTGTGATAAACACAATGACCAAAAATAACTTAGGGGAAGAAACAGTTTATTTCACTTACAGGTTCATCATCACGGGAGCCAAGGCAAGGACTTGAAGCAGAAATCATGTGGTAAAGCTGCTTCCTGTCCTGCTTCAGACTGTATTCATCCAGCTTTCTTATGCTGCCTTGGCTGAGGATGGTACCACCCATAGTGGGCTGGGCCCCTATGTCAATTAGCATAGAAAAAATGCTTCAGAGACATTGTCGCCAGCCAATGTGATGGAAACAATTCCTCAACTGTGGTTCCCTCATGGTGGGACTATCAAATTGACAGCCGTGAGATTAGCTACCACAGATTCTGTGGTCTAAGGGTAGTTAGTGTGTGAGTCTTTCAGAAATGTAAATCCTTTCCAGGTGATATCATGGGGTTTCTCTGTGTCAGGATGAGGTAGGCAAAGAGTTTGATGCTATGTTTAACCATTTGATGTCTAAGTGTTCTACTGTGCACTTTGTTTAGTGCTGGCATGAGCCTCCACTCACCAATCCAGATGAGGAGATCTCTGAGCACCAACCCCTTATCTTTTCCCACACTGTATTCCCAACAGCAAAAAGGAACTGTCTTGTGCTCAACAGGAATCTGAAATTAGGTTTTAAAAGACATCAATGCTCACAGAGGGACATTTCTGGGTTGACCAGAATCAGAGAATGTGGGTGGAAAGTCAAGTTGGCCTGGGGTCTTCTGGATACTTCCTCAAGTCTAATCCTTTGGACCCAGCAGGGCCTCCTTATCTGCTTAGTGCCTGGGTGATGCAGGCCTGCTTCACTCAGAGAAGGAGGGCTTGTGTGCTCTGTTTGACATGTGGTGTTTTGTTGTAGAATATCATTTTAAGAAGTGTTACATTTGTTTATGCTGTGGAACATTTGTTTAATGATGCAAAAATGTGTTGCATTCTTTTATATTGCGTTTGTTAACTCTGTGTTATTGTGCCTGTCCAAAATACTTGATGGTATAATAAAGAGCTCAATGGCCAGTAGTGAGGCACGATCAAAGATAAGTGGGGCTGGCAGGCATAGAGAATAAATAGGAGAAATTTGGGTGGAAAAGAAGAAAGAGCAAGGAATGTGTGAGGAAGGAGGAGGACTTCAGGGGTCAGCCACCCAGTTATCTAGCTACATAGACAGACACAGCATAAGAAAGAAAGAAAAGGGATACAGGAATAGAGAAAGATAAGAGCTCCAAGGCCAAAGATAGATGGGATAATTTAAAGTTAAGAAAAGCTGGTTAGAAATAAGCCAAGCTAAGGTCAGGCATTTATAATTAAGAATAAGCCTCCAATATATATAGCATGGAGGTCCCTAGGACGACTGTGGCTTATAATAAATTTCGGTTTTACTCAATTTTTGAAAAAAAAAATAGCCAAAAGAATGGAAACACATGAACTATGAACCAAAGGCTGAGGGGCTCCCAGCTGGATCAGGCCCTCTGAATAGGTGAGACAGTTGATTAGCTTGATCTGTTTGGGAGGCAACTAGGCAGTGGGACCGAGTCCTGTGCTCATTGTATGAGTTGGCTGCTTGAAACCTGGAGCTTATGCAGGGATGCTTGGCTCAGTCTGGAAGGAGGGGACTGGACCTGCCTGGACTGAGTGTACCAGGTTGATCGCAGTCCTCAGGGGAGGCTTTGCCCTGGAGGAGGTGGGAATGGGGGGTGGGCTGGGGGTAAGGGGAGGGTGTGGGACGGGGGAGAACAGGGGAACCCGTGGCTGATAAGTAGAACTGAATGGTATTGTAAAATAAAATAAAAGGAAGAAAAAGCCCCCAAATGTGATTTATTTGGGAGCTGGGTGGTGGGTCCCCAAAAGACCAAAGACCAAAGAGCCCAAAGAATAAAAAGAGTGAAAAACAAACAACAACAGTTGTTCTTCATCCTCTCAAGACTTTTAGATTAACAAAGTCAAGTGTCAGTCTTTATGTTAGACACTTCTTGCCTGCAGCATGGTCCACCTGTGTGTGCTCAAGGATGTTGAAATTTTTCTTTTATCATTTCCTGCCACTGGAGAGGGCAGTCCACCTTATTTCTCTGCAGTTCTTTCTATGCCAAAGTTATTATTTTGTTAAAGTTAAGAATAACACTAGCAGTAGGAGTGATATATGTGCATCAGATTAATGAGCTGGGAGTTCTAGGAGAGAGCATGTGTGCAGAGGCTCTAAGAGGTAAGATGAGTTCTCCCTATGTTCTCAGAAGTGCATTGCATGTAAACCAATGCTCATTGTACCTAATGTTCTTGTCTCAGCACAGCATGCTGTGAGGAGAGACCTACCTCTATGGAGGGAGGGGGCATCAGGTCTGTGAAACGTTTAGGTGAGAACCTCACTTTCAGGAGCAGGAGAAAGCACAGCACGTGAAAGGAACACGCTAGAAATGGACAGATACAGTCTCACCCTCTTAGTCTTGTAGGAGCATGCCTGCCATTGCTCCACAGTGATACTCAGGAAATAGCTGGGTCTGTATATCCATTTGCAGAGCAGTGAAGGGGGATGGTGAAGGAGGCTGTATCTATGAAGACGTGATGATAGCGGACATCTAAGTGAAGAATGGGTGAAGCTGAGTGTCCTTTCATACTCGAGGAGACGTGTGCTCTGCCATTGTTCCTGCCAAGGCTCTGTGTGGTCCATAGTGCTGGATTCTCAGTCTTGATCTTGCTGGTCTAAGTGCATTTTTTTTCCTTTTGGTGATTGACTTATTTGAGTTAGCATTTCTTCTAGGTTCATATATGTGATGCGGATGGCATGATTCTTTCTTTTACATGGCTGAATAATATCTTATAGGATGTGTAAGGCTTTTTGTTTTTATCAGTTCATCTCTCATTGGACCTTTAGGTCAATTCCACATCTTGCTCATTGTGAATGATGCTGCAGTGAGCATGAGAATGTAGATATATCTCTCACACCTGTTTTTCTTTCCATTCGATATAGACCCAGGCGGGGTGTTTGGGATCATATAGTAGTTTTGAGGAACTCATATATTATCTTCTTTAATGGCAAGACTATTTTGCATACAAGGGGTCCCTTTGCTCTACATCTTCAATATAATCATTCCTTATCTTTTCAACAATAGACAGCTTAGATTTGAGGAAACAATCTTGGGGCAGATATTATTTGCATTTCCATGATTGACAGTGTAGACATCCACTTTCCAGGCCTGCTGTTTCTACATGTTTCCAGGTCTGTGCCTATTTTCTTATGTTGGTATTTTATTTATTTTTTCCTATTGAATTGTGGGTGGCCCAGAGGAGCTGGAAGCTGGATTCTGGGAACCCAAGTGCCAGAAAACAGGGTGTGGCTTGCTTTCTGTCCAGCACCGTAAAGTAAGCGGTCTTTCCCTGTTCTACAACTGCACTTGCACAGAGGAAATGGGTGCCTTCCCTGACACTTCAGGAAATAACCAGAGGCCTGCGTTTACCCGAGAACCAGCCTCAATACTGTGATCTCTGTCACTCTTGTATTTTCTAGGAAATCAGAAAGATATGGTCCTCACCGGATCAGCTGGACTGTGAACGTCTTAGCAGGACTCTTTTCAGTGCCTTGGAAGGCTTCAAAAGGAGCTTGGAAAATGCTTCTAGCCAGGGCTGCACATGCCAGCCCATGGTGGGAACAGTTCAGCACCACATGCACAGGTCTGTGTAACAGGCACTTGTATCCTCCCCAGTATTCCTAATCCTCAGCCAGATGTGTGTTTAACTTACTGATTTCAGATAACAATGGGTACCACATAGTAGTCAAACACCAGGGCTTTTCATAAATACACTTTTAAATGTTAAAGCACAAGATCAACATTTACCATCAGGTGAACTTTATAATGAGCAGGACACTGGGTCAGATGTTGTGCAGGATGACAGTATGGTATTACATATAAATATGTGAGCAGTCAAATATTTTCAAATCACTTCATATTTGATTAAAACTTTTCAGTGTGTTCTAGAAGTATGAGCCCCAAAGAGAGAGTCAGAGGCTTTCTATCCTGCAGATGACGTAGGCACAGAGAACTGGCCATCTCTCAGTGGCTACACTAATTTTTCAGATACACCATAGTCTATTTTATCTATTTCCCACATCTGTGAGAAGGCATTTATCGTGCATCTTGATGTCATCATCCTGATTCATTTGCTGGGCTGGACTGACTGAGGACATGTTGGAACCCTGGTGTTAATGAAATTCACACACAGATGGTATCAGAGGACAGAGTACGTCCGTTTATCAGAGAGAACCTGTGTTATCTAGTCCGGCTCCCAGAACCAAGGCAGTGTTTTTCACTCCCGCTTTGCTTCTGCTGTTTTATCTTGTCTCATTGTAATTTTTTTTCTCACTTTAGGTTGATCAAAAGTCTCAAGGAGACTTGGATGACAAGGATTCCTGTTATGATGTTTCTTAGCAATTTCACAGTCACAGAGGGTATGTGGTTTCCAAACTTGCTTGATTAAATTTAGTGTTTCAGCCCAACATGTTGTTAAGATAAAACATAAAAAAAGGGAAGTTGTGCTATATTGTTAAAGAGGAGGAAGACTTGATTTTGAGAGGGGGTGGGGACAGAAAGGGTTAGGAGGGAGGGAAGGAAGGAGAAATGGTGTGATTATATTTCAATTAAAAAAACAAGTAAAATGAAATTCAGTGTTTAATTCTAATATATTAAAATAAAACACAAATAGCAAGAGTTGTACTATATGTTATCTAAAAACAAAAACAACCAAACCATTTAGAACATGGCTAGTCATAGGCATTCAGGCTTCAGAAAGAAATTCCCAAGGCCTGAGGTCTCAAAAGTCAGGTAGAAGAAAGAAAGGAATTTTGTGTTGTCCGGATTTCTCACTGACCTTCTGTCCTTCCGCAAACACTTTGTCCTATGAGTCTCTGTCCCATCCACACAGCCCCTAAAACTCACACAGTGTTAGTATGATGAGTGTGAAGAACTCTCGCATGCCCTTAGGAGATAATTTTCTTATTTAAGAAAGTGAAAGATGAGGTCGCTGTAGCACATGGTCACTGTTCATTCAGAAAGAGCTCTTTCTAAAGCAAGTCTCAAAACATACAGGACTCAGAGTCAGCCATTGACTAGATGATACCACATAACTGGAAGTTCTTTATTTACTTAAATAAGAAGTGATCTCAGAAACCCCTAGAAAAGTAAAACTTTAATTAGTGTCTATGATAAGCTGGACACCATGAGGGAAACTTCTCATTTAGGTGGCAACATCAAATATTTTTTAAGTCAATAAAAATTCTGAAAATTTCTTTTCCTTGTGTGTATTCTTCAGATGTAAAAATAAAGAATTTGATGAAGAACATCACCAAATTAACCGAGGACCTTCGCTCTTCCTTCCACATCTCAGATGAGACCATCCACAGCATCCTAGAAGCCCAGATTTCCCATTCAAAGGTACGGGGCTGCTTTTCATCAGGAAGGAGCCCTCACAGCTGCAGGTGCCCTGACCTCCTTTCTCTGCCTCCTCCTCCTTGTTCCATAGCTTGGGAAGGCATGGCTGCACAAATGACATAGTTGAAAGCAGAGGGGCACATGTGAACAAGCAGGGAGCTGAAGGCTGTCAACATCTTGTGACATGACTTGGTCACATCGTCTTCATCTGGGACAGAAAAGATGATGTTTCTGGCACCACTTATGTTAGTGATTTCTAATCCTAATGTATGAAGTCCATTAAGCTTGTGTATGTTTCCATACATGTCATAAATCTTGAATCCCCAAACAAAGCTAGTTAAAAATATATAATCTACCATGGTGGAGAGTAACTGTGTGCTCTGGTCATGTGGTATGGATACGACTCATAACAGATGAGCAGTGCCAGGCCCAGGCTTCCCTAGCTTGACTGAGAAGTGTTGGGTAAGGAAGTAGACAAAGGAGTAGTTTAAAACCCTTACGCCATGTGTTACTTACCTTTTGACCTGTCCAAACGGTGTAAGGGTATTGCTTATTAGCTGAGAGGGGAGCAGATGGCAATCATGTTGGCCACAGCAAATGCCACCTGAATCTTTAGCTGATAGTTTTTTCTTTTCTTTTTTCTTTTTTGTTTAAACACATGAGTGCTTCAATTGACAATCACTCAGGCTCTGATACAAATTTAATTTCATGTTAATTCCAACTAATTGAGGCTAAATACAAGCTTGGTCAGTAGACTCATTAACAGTTCATCTAAATTAAGAAAGAAATAGATGAAAAGCTAGGGATCCAAAAATGCAAACTATATATCACAAAGTTACTTAGCACAAGAAAGGGAGTATCTATTTTCGATAAAAACATCAATTGTGTCTCATTAGACACAACGTGCCCATGGAAATGTGGGGATGGAGGAGGAGGGGAGCCCATGGAAATGTGGGGATGGAGGAGAGTAAAGCAGTGCTAACATTTCTTCAACGAAGTTCAGCGGAAATTGTGACGGCTGTAGCTTGAACACTGCAGTGTGGAACATCTACCGGGAATCAGGAGCAGTGGCTGGAGTAGTTTTGCAGCAGCCCAAGGCTGCTTGCGGAGACGAGTTACTGATAAATTCACTTCGGTAGTCTTTCACACACATACACACACCTTACATTCCATTTCCATTTGAGCAGAAAATTCCTGCCTGGCTGCTTGCAGCCACCAGGTGTCACTGACGTTCTATGGTGAGGGGGCTTTGCAGGCAGCGGGTGGATATGCAGTGCCAATTGCAGCACAGATGCTTTTGTAGTTACCGCCCCCTCCACCCTCAATCTGTATACAGTTCTCTGCAGCTCTAAAAACCACTGTGGTCACCTAACTAGACGGATCCATAGGTAATTGGACGGGGACTGAACAAATGCATTCTCGTTGTTCAGACACATGAGGCTATTCCCTTTAGTGTGTACACATGTCTAAACATACCCACAGCTGCTTAACAGGTGCCACTTTGGGCTCTGTTTTCTTCTAGAGTATCAGTTGGTGGCCACTCTTTGTTTGTTGCCCCGTCTTCTTTTGCTGGTCCCTGGCTTTCTTTCCCATAGTCTCATTACTCAATTTACAAATTCACCACTTTGGACTCATTCCAAGTAACTGGTGGCCTACAAGGGACATTTTGTGTTGCTGGGTCCCTTTGGGATGTTTCGAAAACCTTGGCTTTGCTCTCCCTTTTGTCCACTCCAGATCTTCCCATGTATCAAGCATGGTTCTTTGAAGCTGTACCTCAAAGGCATTGCTCTAAGGAGCCAGCCTTCTGTGAAGACAGCTCATTTAACATGCAATGCTAACTGTAAATGAAGAGAATGGAAGTCCTGTGATACACATGTAATGCAATGGTGGAGGCAGGCAATCACAGGAAGCTGGCCTTAGCAGGGACATTGGGAATGGAGCTGGAATACTGTGAGCCATAGTACTGGAGATATCCCAATGCTGAAGAAGGCAAGGACAGGCTCACAGCTTGATACCTGGTTGCTTTCCCTTCCTTGCCAGGGTTCATATGGGCAGTCTCTCTCCTCCTTGCCTTCCTTTTTGAACCTGGGCATCTTGTCATCCAAACCCAACATCTCAGACTCCTGACAAGTGCTGGAGCCTGAAGCCTGTCTAGCCCAACCTTCTGCCTAGGGCTTGATTCCCTTCTACTGATTTCATAGTGCACCACTCTAGTGGAGCCTGCCCCAGTGGGAGGGAGCCCAGTGACGCTCCACTGTGAGATGGTTCTAGTCAGGAATATGAAAATACAGAACGGATTGATTAGCTCGCTCTCTCTTCATACCCCTGGCTACTTTAATAGCAGTGTCTTTTTCAACTGATGATTCTAGCCAATTCATACATATACTTTTTTTGAAGTATCCCATGAAAGGTGCATTTTGGCTGATCATTACAAACATACTCTAAGGAGCATTACTGAGTGCTCACATTCCTATCCCCTGCTTCTCAGAGCCTTATCTTTGTAATTCTCCCAACCAACCTTTGGAGACATTGGATACTCTTACTACTGTTGTGAAGTCATGGAAACTGGAGTTTTACGTGGAAATCCAGGATCTTCCCAGTCATACAGTGAGAGCTTGGGTCAGACCCACCAAACAATGTCTTCACCACCGACTTCAATCCGGCGCTCAGTCCTGGATGGATCCCATGACCCTCTGCTATTCTCTCACCCTCCTCTCTTGCATTTGTTTCTTTATCTGCCAGTAGATCTGAGCTCAGGCCCAGAGCAAAGCGATGTTCACTAAAGTATGTAAGATCTGTTTTCCCCATTTGGCCCAATTTTACTTTCTTAAATTTTACATTTGTCTTAATCAGTGTTTCTCTTGCTATAACGAAACACCATGACCAAAAAGCAATTTGGAGAGGAAATGGTTTATTTGGCTTACACTTCCCCATCACTGTTCATCACCGAAGGAAGTCAGGACAGGAACACAAGCAGGGCTGAAACCTGGAGACAGGAGCTGGTGCAGAGGCTATGGTGGGAACTGCTTACACTTGCTTCCCCTGGCTTGCTCAGCTTGCTTTCTTATAGAGCCCGGGACCACCAGTCCAAGGATGGCATCACCCACCATGGGCTGGACCTTCCTCCATTGATCACTAATTCAGAAAATGCCTTACAGCTGGATCTCATGGAAGCATTTCCTCAACTGAGGTTCCTTCCTCTGTGATGACTCTAGCTTATGTCATATTGACACATCAAACCAGCCAGTAAAGCATCAAACCCGAAATCAGCAGAGTCACTGTTCTCATAGTTCCACCGTGGCTGCACTGCCATCAGTGTGTCCTTGCTGCTCACAGAAAGACTGAGCAGGGCTCCTCCCACCCTGTCCACATTTTATCTGCATCTCAGAGTATAAACTTAATAGCCGGGTCACAGCAGAACCACATTCTCAGTCCCGCTCTTGACCCACGGCTCCTGCTGTGCAAGCTCTTACTGAAAATGGTGAGTGCCTCTCGTGAGGATCATCACTAGGTTTGAATCAAACAAACATCCATGTGGCTGAGTTTATAGGCCCAGAGCGGGGGAAACACCTCCCCAAGTCCCTGGTCTTCCTGCAGACTGCCAAGTCAAACATGGATGTGTAGGAACCACATCAGGAACACATCGTCTTTGTCTCTGAGAGTCTACGGTATGGGCCCAAGCAAAGCCTGAGTTGCCTGCTCCATGCTGGATGAAAACAGGGCATGTTTCTAAGTGAGCAATGGTGCCTCCTTAGCTTTATATTCCTCCCCTATGCTACTTGATTCAGACATATTTCCAAGAAGAAAAAAAGGGCATAATAATATTTTCAAAAGATAAACAGCAAAAATGGAAAACCACACAAAGGAGTGTCAAACAACCCTACCGCAAGCACTTGCCTCTGGGTGGTATCTTGGAGCTCTCGGAGGGATCTTCTTTATTTAGGAAGTGAGGTGGCTAGAGTTTCAAGACGAACAGTTTTACCCTGAACAAATTCTAAAACATAAGCCTAAGTTCTAAGAGCTGGCACCATTGAGTAACCCACTGCAGAGTGGTGGAGACAGAGGTTCTCAGCAGGCATGGGAGGACTGACATGGGACCAGCTTGGGTTCCTGCCCACCCAGGGCTGGGAGCAGCTCGTTTGGAGTTGAGGGTGTGTTTGGATGAGTCCCATTTCCCTGCAAAGTCCTAGCCTGGAGCCAATTACAGATGAGCAAATGCGGCACTGAAAGCCAGGTTAGTGCCCAATACCACACCCTCAGGGATCCCTGGGAAGTGCCAGAGCACACCAGGAAACAGGTGTAAGGAAATGTGCCTGCTCCACTATCATTTGCATAAAGGTGTGTGCATGCGTGTGTGCGTGTCCATGTCTGTATGGAGGCCAGAGGGTAGTAGTGGCACCATTCTCTACCTTCTACATCGAAGCAGCCTCTCTCTTGGAACCCATAGCTTGCTGACTCATCTAGTCTGGCTAGCTAGCTTGCTTCGGGGATTTCTTGTCTCTAGATCCCAAGTCCTGGGGCTATAGGTAGGGTACCATGGCTGTGTTTTATACAGATGCTGGGGATCTAAACTCCATTCTTCATATTTGTTCAGCAAGTGTTTAATCTGGCTAGCCATCTCTTGAGCTCCTAAATCCAGGTTTTGCTTAGTTTGTAGATGAAGGACATCTCTGTGTGTCTCTCTCTCTTATTTTTAGCGTCTGGGGATCCCTGACTGATACACTGTACTGTCTCTGAATGACTTTGTAGCACATCGAAGCACCCATGGAGCCCTCTCTGACTGCAAGGCTTCTGGTTTGATGCTATCTCTAATCACTAGGGTTTCCACAATCGGTGTTAGCTTGAGGATTTCACAGCAGTCACACCCAGGGTAGCTATAACATGCAACAGGGGGTCCAGTTGCTTGTGTTTTATTTTCTGTGCAATTTTGTTACATGTCAGTAACTGAAAGATGAACCTTCGTGAGGGGGCCCCTGAGTCCTTGAATGTGTCATGGAATACCAATGGAGTATAAACAGATACATTTCCATTTTCTGAGTTTATGTGCTTTTATTTTATTTTTTTTAAGGAAACTATGAAAGCTTGGAAATCCCCTTTTAAATCTAGAAGTAAAGGGAGGCAAAAATTGATTTAAAAAGACTAGTTTCCTCCACATTAACAGTAAAGAGTGAGCGATCCGGCAAACAGAAAGCAGAGAGGGGTAAAACAGCATCAGCTGACAAGCCCCGAGTGCTGTGGAACAGGCAACCTCAGGGACATGGCATTGATGGCGAGTGCTCCGCGGAGCTCTACCGAGAGAGGACCAAAAGGTTCCACCCCAGCGCTGCCAGGGCTCCAGCAGAGGGAAGCTGCACAGACAGAGGATGACTTGCAGTTTCAAAACCACTTCCATTCAAAACGCTGAAAACCAAACAGTTAGGCTCCACCGTGGTCTGGTTCCGGGTTATCCCCCAAAGGCCCACGGTGTAAATGTCTGGTCCCTTCAGGAAGTGGCTCTAGTTGGAGGAAGTTAGTTCATAAGGACTTCAACCTTCATAAAGGGACCTTGGGGGCCTGAGCCTTGCTTTCTTTCTCTTTGTTTGCTGGCCACTCTGAGGTGGGCAGCTTGGCTCCCCCTGTGTGCATCCCACCAAGATGTGCTTTCAGCAGGATTGGTAGACTATGAAGCAAGACCTCTGTAATCATGAAACAAAATAAACCTTTCTTCCTTATGGGTGTTTGCCTGGGGCATTTTGTCACGATGATGGAAAGCTAACAGAAGCACCGTGTCTGTGAGTTGAGTCTTCAGCACACAGTTTCCAGGTGTTTGCTTTTTGTGGGAAAGTAGGGTCTGGGGGCGGGGCAGGGGGTCTGAAGCATATACTGTGCTGGTCTTGCTTCTGTCTGATCCGGGTGTTTGTTTTTCTTGGGGAGGTGGGGTCTGGGGAGGGGGGAGAAGGGGCTGAAGCACATATTGTGCCGCCCTTGCTTCTGTCTGATCCGCAATGCTTCACAACAGCTTCTCTCCAGTGTCCTCACTGTAGCTTTGTCTGGAAAGTGTGATGAAGAAATTCTTCATCTCCTGCTGACATTTCCCGAGAGTGAGAAATCCTGGTTTGCTACAAGGGAGCTCTGCAGCCTGCCTGGATCTCAAGTGTTCTCTCTGCTCGTGGTGATGGGCCAGAACCTGAACTTGAGGAACTTCATTTACAAAGTAAGGACCAAACCCTTGGGGGGGGGGGCACTGCAGGGAGGCTGCTCCTATGACTGTGCTGACCACACGCTGACTGTTGTCTGCTTCCTCAGACCTCAAACCCAAGGGTGCTTGGTGCCTTGTATCTTAGTTAGGTTTCTATCGCTGTGGTCAGTGCCATGGCCAGAAACAATTTAGGGAGGAAAGGGTTTATGTCACCTTACACTTTCATGACACAATCCATTATTGAAGGAACTCAAGGCAGGAACTGAAGGAGAACCCATGGAGGAGTGCTGCTCATTGGCTTGCTCCCTGTGGCTTGCTCAGCCTGCTTTACTTAGAGTACCCAGGACTACTAGCCCAAAAGTAGTACTGCTCACAGTAAGGTGGGCCCTCACAAGTCAATCACTACTTAAGAAAAATGCTTCCAACCTTGCCTACATGCCAGTCTGATGGAGGCACTGCTTTTCAATTTTGGTTCCTCTTCCCAGATATGTCTAGGTTTGTGCCAAGTTGACAAAAAACATCTAGCACATTTCCTATATACTTTAACTTCTCTACATCAGGTGTAATACTCAAGAGCTGATAAATGCTATGTAAATACCTGTTATACTGCATTCCCTTTGGAATACTGACAAGAAAAATAATGGTACGTATACATTATAGATACATAAAATTTTTTTTGGCCTTCAGGTTGTTTAAATCTATGGGTGGCCCATGGCCCCTATACTAGCTGCAGCATGGGACCAACAATGAAGGATTCTGTGGCAGCCTCAGTCACTTGGGAAGGGGGGCATTCTGGGGATGGCATCTTGGTTAGATCTTGTCAAATAAATGGAAGTCTAGAAGACCTTGTAGTGTGTCCACGAGGTCAGGACCATTGAAGCATTGGGCACAACATGGTAGCAAGAAATGTCATGAAGCCCTCTAGTCAATTTTTTCTCCTCAAGAGACAGCATCCTATGTATTCAAGGAAGCAGGGTTGAGCCTAGTTCATGCCTAAGATGCTAAGGCAGATGTGCCTACCATGTTGTGGCCCTCACTTTCTTCGTTGCCTGGATCTGTGGTGTCTGCCCTATCTGTCTAGATGCATCCAGTTCTACCAGGGCAGCTGTGGGAAAGTGTAGAGGGGTGGGCAATATAACATCCCTGTATCCCCGTATATACCAACCCTTTAACTGCTCCATAGCAGTTCTCTACAAAGCAGGGAAGGACTGAAAGACTATGAAGGTCACATCCCCAGAGAAGACGTACCTGTGTACATGCGGGAAGCTATCTCAGCCCCGACCCAGCACCAGTTCCCAGTCTTGCTTCCTAGTCTCAGCCACCCTTTCTGGAAGGTCTTCCTCATCTCCACGCATGAACTTTCATTGAGATCCCCAGCACCCTCTCTTCCTGCCCTTGCCCACGGCTTTCTAGGAGTTCTACTGTTTTCTCCTGAGGATGTGTCACATAGGCCATCAGAAAGGTCCTGATCGGCAACAGGGCAAGGTGGCTACTGGTGTTCCACGTGCAGGAGAACAGTCTTGGGCCAGAAAAGAGTAGATTTGCTTTTCTGGCCATTTGTGGTCTTTTCCCGTTCTGTTGCTCTAGGAAACCTCTGACAAATGTTCATTTACCTCCCCCACTCTCACTCTCATAACCATGTGTCTCCAGGAACAAATACTAATTTTTATGTGTACTTTAAAGTCTCAAGGCATACCTTCTTTTTTTTTTTTTTTTTTTTTTTTTTTTTTTTTTTTTTTTTTTTACAGTCATTGAGTTTCAGTTTATTCACTAATTTAATCTGCATTCAGTGATATGCTGCTCCTATGGGCTCATTGAATAACAAAAGAAAAAAATATTTTAATACAAGCAGAGAGGCTACCAAGCAGGCTGTCACTCACTGACAAGTGCTTTAGAGAGAAATGATTGTAGGAGTGGAATGAGGGAAAGAGAGGATGCTCTACTGACGGCAAGTGATGGGTGAGCTATGGGAGGTGGGCGGTTTTGACTGCTGTCTGGAGGAAATTTAGCAGCTGGAATAGGCAGAACAGTGCTCTTGGCAGAGAGGAACAGCACCACCTAGGTACAGGGACTCTGAAAATGAACAGGGCCGGAAGACAGGGTCTCCATCTACACAACACAGTTTCTGTGACAGCAGGAATTAGCAGCTACTGGATGAAAAAAAAAAAAAACCGAATGAATGGGGACGGGAGCCATGCCTCAGTGGGTAAGAGCTCTTGCTGTGGAAGCAGAGGACCTGAGATCTGCTGCCTCTGCCTCCTGCGTTCTGGATTAAAGGCATGCACTGCCATGCCTGGCTAGCAGGGGCTTCAGGATTAAGTTACCTCCCAAAAGTCTCTAAACTTTATTTTTTCTTTTCTTTCTTTCTTTCTTTCTTTCTTTCTTTCTTTCTTTCTTTCTTTCTTTCTTTCTTTCTTTCTTTCTTTCTTTCTTTCTTTCTTTCTTTCTTTCGGCATACCTTCTATATTTTACAGATTTGCTGTCTTGACACTTCCAGCTGACATGCCAAGGAGTTTAGCTTTCTATTTGCTCATCACAGACCCTTCATTTAACATTCCCTACCACACTATCAATTAACCCATTGTAGTGCCTGCTCCCACATGCCCACATAGGCCTCTCAATGCTTCTTAGGGCCAAATAAGTGCTTGGACAAAGGCCCTTATACCTGCCAGGATTTCTTTGGAGAATGAGATATTAGATTGGATCCTATCTTTGAGGACACAGCAAATGCGACACTATCATTAATAACAATAGCTCCCTTTATCAGGCCCTTCCATACACACAACGTCATGAGAGGTCACTCATATGTAACATTGCTTGGAGATGGGAGGGTGTTCCATAATGCACATTTGCATGCATTGCTGCTGAGAGTCAAGCCACTTCAGTTCACAGGTACCTTCTGTCTCACTTGCTGACAGTGAATCCCAGAAGCCTTTGGTGAAGGAGGCTTGGCTATGTCAACATCACCCATGTTGGAATCCCAGTCACTTCATACAAGAAGTCAGTGGCCTCAAGGGGTCACCTCTAAGTGACAGCTCTAAGTAGAAAGGGGAGTGGGGAACCCTCCAAAAGACTCACCCTGTCTCCTGTTCCTCAGTCTCTTCTTTGGTAGTGTGCTGAGTAGGTCATCACAGGCAAAGCATACCGCTAAATGTGAAATTGTGACCTCTTGGCCTCAAAGCAGCTGTAGAGCAGCAGGACTCCAGAGGACAAAATTAAAAAGCAGTGACCATTGGGCTCCTTGACCCAGTCTGGGAACTCAAAATTCAGGATGTAGATGACCTGCAGAGGGAGGAGAATCCCTCTGATGTTTCCCACCTGTGGACAGAGGGGCTGCCTGCTAAGTTATTATGGTCAGCCAAAAAGTACCCAATTGTATAACTAATATTGCAGGTGCTGTTCTAGCTTCATTTCACACATGAATGACCCAGACTGAAAAGAACCCCAATTTTGGAGTTTACATTGTAGGGGGTATGCAAACAAGGAGCAAGGTGGGAAGTGTGTCAGGTGGCCTGAGCACACGTAGGTTTCAGAGGACACTTTTGCCGGTCTAATTGGCAGCCCTGAACTTCTCTCACTGGTAGACTCCAGGAAGCCTTTCATCTCTCCAGGCTTCCATTTGCTCAGGCACCACCCCAGGGTGCTAGGAGCACTGTGATGGATGGAGCATGCCTGTGAGTCACATAAAAACACTGTTTTATTTTGAGCCTCCTTTCAAACTTCCACCTTAAGTCATTTAGAAGACACTAAGAAACAGTTTGAAAGTGATTCGGATTCTAACTTTTTGTTGCTGGTTTATATTTTAACAATACTGCTATAATTTAATGTGCTCTGCCAAACACAGTTACATCTACTCCAACACAGAATTTTTATAAAGTATATAAAAAAATAAGGCTTTGAAGTTCAAGAGAGGAGAAAATCAAGACACGAAGTTGTCACTGCTCAAGAGGCGCTTGTGAGAGTGGAAATGGTATTGATTATTCCATTTTTTCTTTTGCTACCCGGTAAGACTCTGATACCCTCTGAAGCAAATGGCTTGCTCAACTCCCTGTTGGATGTCATTTCCAGCCTCAGCTCCATCCTTGCCAGAGCCCAGCATGCCCTTGAACACCTCTCTGAATTTCTTCACACATTTAAAATCAACGCCTTGCTAGACATGCCAGACTTCCAACAGGTGTGTTTGATCCTCACATGATGGGAAATGTTGTAGTTTGTTTTCTTTGTGTTTGTTTCTTTTTCCTTTTTTTCTCTTCCAGCCTGTAATTTCATAGGACCATAGCATATATGGACAAGGACACTTTTTAATGGCTCTGGAGCTAATAGCACGATAGTAGGGCGTGGCATTACTCTAAAATTGAGAAGTGCTATTGATTGACATGACCACCAATGAGGAAGCTGACATGGTTCAGGCTTTGTCTATGAAGTAAAAATCTTCTAAGTCAATTATTAGCATAGATGAGATTTCAAGGGCCTATTTAACTTAATTCTGAGAGCAAATTGCTTTCAAGAACCTTAGAACATTTATTTACATATAAATAATTGGCTTACAAATTACAGATCATTTTCTCCTAATGCAAACACAGACTTGAATTAGGTTAGTGGTTTGATATTAATTTTTGCTTGAATTCCTTCTGCCTGGAATGAAATCAACCAGGGTAAGGAGAGTTGGAGGTACAGGAGGGGCCAGATAATGATGTACCCAGAAACCTTGCCAACAGTATGTCCATGCACTCATCAGTTGATGGCTAGTTTGGGAAGCTGTCAAGAATCAGTATTAATTTAGTAGTGTGAACACATGCTAAGACTATAAGTTTATTTGAAATTGTGATATTATTTGATGGATTAATTTATTAATGGACAAACAAGGAGGTGTGTGAATGTGAGAACTTATGACTGTGTGTGAATGTGTGTGTGTGAATCTGAGTATATATGTGAATGTCTGAGTATAAGTGTAAATGTATGTGAGTGTGTGCGAATCTGAGTGTGAGAGGAAGCATGCATGCATTAATGTGTGTGAATGTGAGTGTGTTTGAGTGTATGTGATTTTGAGTGTGCATGCATGAACGTGTTTGTGTGAATGTGAGTATTTTAGTGTATGTAAATGTATGTGAATTTAAATGTGAATGTGTGAGTATGCAAATGTGTGAGTGTGAGCATGTATTTGTGTGAATGTGAGTGTTTGAGTGTGTGTAAATGTATGTGAATATGTTTGTGAATGCATGAATGTAAGTGTGAATGTGTGAGTATTGAATGTGGGTGTGAGTGTGTTTGAGTGTGTCTTGAATGTGTCTGAATGTGTGTGTGTGTGTGTGTGTGTGTGTGTGATTTTCTTCTTCTACAAAATACATTTACCAGAAAAAAAATCACTGTAGTTATTTCAGTGGTTTCCCAAGAACAGATCAGATTTAAGCAGAGTCGATTCTTTCACTTGTATATACTGTCAAAGACAGAACTATGCTTCCAGAAGTCTGAGAAAACAGTTTAAAATCACTTGTAATTGCTTTCCTTATGCTCAGGTGTCACAGAAAGACCAAACCAGAAGTTCATCTTTTGCCTCTTTCCAGTCTGTGATGAAGCTTCTCTGTAAGGATCAGCAGTCTTTCCTCAGCAACTCTAACATGTTTGTTAATTTACCCAGAGTTGACGAACTCTTGGAGGATGACAAAGAGAAGTTCAACATTCCTCATGACTCAAGTAAGACAAGAGCCACGTGTGCTTATGTAGGCTGGCTTGGACGGTAATAACTGGGCCTGCGTGGTAAAAGTGTTCTTTCTGGGCTGACCTCTGGGCACATGCTGGCCCTGAGTTTTCTCCTTCATTTTCACCGGTCACTGAGTGCCGGCACAGTAGTCCCCTGTAGACTTTCCCAGGGCCCATGGTCACAGGCCAATCATGTATCTCCAAGAAACTGAGTCTAAAATATCTGACTCACCTGAAACCCTAGTCTCTTTGGTACCCTAGGATAAGCAATGTTGATGACAGCATTAGGGATCATTTGGCAGTAAGCCAGTGTATCCCATAGCTGATGAATAATTTGTATAGCCGTCAAATGTTTGGGCAATTGATAGTGAAGACATAGATTAGGGTTATTTAATTTTAATAATTTTGTTTCTTCTTTAATATTCCTTTCTCTTTGTTTTTCATTTGGGAATCTTAACTGGTTATCTCTCTTTCGTCCATATACCCTCTAATTCATCCATCCATCCATCCATCCATCCATCCATCCATCCCTCCATCCATGCATCCACCCATCCATCATCTCATCCATTCATCTCCCCAGTCAGTTGATTAACACTGAGGACCAATCTTTGTTGATCCTTTTCTGCATTTTTTTTTCTAAATGGTTGTCACAGAAACCATTAGACAGCACCACCAGCTTTATTTTCTAGAGGTCATGTCAGAAGCTCAGAGATTACTAAATTACTTACCTGAGTTTGCTCAGCTCACAATCACAGATGATTCTTGGGATCAAGTTCCTTGTACTACGCATACTACAGTTACTCCTAAGATAAGAACTATTTCCATCTTAATTAAGCTTATAATTTAAAGAGCAAGTTGTTAAACAAAGAATAGCCGCTCTAGTCAATGCTTCAAGGATTAGCACGTAGGTATATGGTTAACTTATATTTTAGAGGGGTATTTTTTCTTATCAATTTCATTATATTTGTGATAAAAGGATTTTTTTCTGTTCATGAGATTTTGGAAAGATGAAATTAACACAATGATCAAAATAGTGCTTCTCATACCCATGTGAATCATGGCAAGATAACATTTCCCTGTCAAGGTTCACTTTTTGGGTACAAGAACTGGTTATACTCATGTAATTATAATTATTTATAAATGTTATACTTAGTTACTAATCATTACAGTGATGAATTACCTATGGATTTAGACAACTTACATAGACTTGTTATTGAAATCAATTAGCTTCACAATAAGAGTCACCATCAGGAATTGTTGGAGTCTACATCATAAAATTTAATGTACTAAAAGTATTGTGATAGTCTTGTATGGAATATCAGAGAATCCAGGAGCAACTTGTCAAGGTGACTACATTTAAAAAAGGTCTGTCTTTCTATTCTCAATATTGTGATTATTGAAGTAAGATTTTTTTCTTGACTAAAACCATGTTAAAAAATAATCCCCAATCTCACTGTAAAGTGTCTGTGTCATCTCTATGACAGACAACATCTGGAAGGTGGTATCTTGTTGTTCTAGGGGACAGGGACTGCTAAGTCAGGAATGTGAAAATATTGCCGGCTTACTCCAGTTCAGAGTTATATCATGAAAATATATCCGAGCCATTTCATTGAGAATTAAAACATAGGTAGATGTGTATGTCAGTTCCAACATTAAGTGGATATTTTGTATCAACCTAGATCACCTAATACTTGCCTCCCTCTTTTATTGTGACAGCACCATTTTGTCTGAAGCTTTATCAGGAAATTCTACAGTCTCCAAATGGTGCACTGGTATGGTCTTTCCTAAAACCTGTATTACATGGAAAAATACTGTATACACCAAGCTCTCCAGCGATCAATGAGGTCATTCAAAAGGTAAGATTCTTATAGGCCATACAACACACTGTATCAGGAAGGAATCTTTACACATATAATGGATTTTTAAATGTGTTGCGTTGCATACCATTTTCTTATGTTGATTCTAGTTCATTCTGTCCCAACATTACCCTGTCACTCTTGCTAACTGTGGAGTTGCTGAACGCTTTGCTTAGAGGATGCTCTGGAGGTCGGGAGGGTTACTTCGAATCATGAATGCAGTGAACTCACTTTAATATCAAAATTTGAGGACAATTACAAATAGGACAGTTTAAGGTCAGGTAAGGGGACACAGTTCCAGAACAAAATATTGGTAATAGATTTAATCCATCTAACTTGATGCATCTGATACTGAAGAGAGAGTCCAGGGGTGCAGATGCAAAGTGACCTCCTAAATTATTTTGGTGGTGATGTCTTTCAAATAGACCATGAGGTTTTATGTGACTCTGTGGAGTGTAAGGTGAGATGAAAAGGCCACAAGAATCCCTGAGGAGTTCCCGTATTGTGTAGTTTTGCTCACTTACCTTTTAATATATCGCTTAGCTTCTCTCATATCTAGTTACTAGAAGATCTCCTATGAATATTTGCATTAAAAATTGTGTTCTTCTGGGGACTTTATCTTGTTCCTTTTTAAACTGTGGTGCTGTATTTTCCTGGGCGGGGGGTCTTTTCTTGTCTCCAGGTGGGTTGTCAGCCTGCAGGCCCCTTGAAGGTCACTTTTCCAAGGACACAGGAACAATTTGATCTTACTCTCCAATACAGAAAACCCTGCTCCGTGAATGACAAACTCCAAGCTTCAAATACTAGTAGTAACTTAAAAGGGCTGTGTGGTCATAGGATCAGTGAGTTATTTTTGTTTCAGTGCACTTTCAAGAGAAGTAGGTTTTGTCCTCTTGTGAGTGCTGTGGCACATCACAGCAAGTCTCCCGGGCACCTGGCACCTGGCACGCAGCCCTGTGACTGCCCAGCCCTCAGTATGCCCTCGGTTCTGTTTATAAACTTGTGGTTTTTAACTTTTAAATGTCTTTTGGGAGGGATGTTTGCCAAAAGCCTAAGTTGCTACAAAGGAATGCTATCTGTCTAGAGACTTGATCACGTCCTCTGGGAGCTGGTTTGTCTGTCTGAAGCTCTGTGCTGGGCTGTCATTCCAGTATCACACTTGGAAGAGACGCTCACACCAGCACTAGAGCCAAGCCAATGCTAGGTGACATCCCCTGTGTATGAAACTTACTAAGGTCTCCTTGAGTAGTTTAGAAATTTCAGAGAAAATGTCTCTATCTCAGCTCTATTAAAAAAGAGGCTATGGATTTTTATAGTGCTAGATGTTAATGCCATTCTTAACATATTTATATCATATTACCTACGGTGTTGTGTTTTTCAATGATGGCATCCTCTTCAGAAGTGTGGAAGAGAAGGAAAACTGCTGAGGAAATGAATGTGAAATGCAGCCAGTGATGCAGAGGCCCAGACCCCTGGACATAGGGTTGTGGAGGGGACACACCTGACATCAATGTTCTGAGAATAAGGGTTTCAGAAGAACCAGGCAAGATCTCAATGGTTCTTGCTTGGCCCCTGGTTGGGTTTTAGAGGTAGTAATAAAAGTGGATGTCTGCTCTGCTTGTTTACATGACTGCAGACTGCACTCTGTCTTGTTCGGTCTAGTTAATGTCACTGGAGACCGTGCACTGTCTTACGTTTGCACTCATAAAGCTGACTTAATGCCATTGTCCCTTGGATGAATTATTCTTGCAGTCAACCATGGGCATTTAGTTTTATGAAAATTGGTTCTGGTATTTAAACACACAGATGTATGTCTCACACAGAAGAGAGATACTTACTGCAATGCCTTCTATGCTGCTGGAGTGATCAGAGCTGTAAATGGAAGCCATTCTTCCCATCACTGTATTTCAGCCAGTGATGGATCATGCAATTGGTGGTGGTCTTCTACGGTTATAATGGAGCTGAAATATTCCTACTGCCCTTTGGCGACATAGCTGTCATCAAGTCATTGCACAATGCATTACTCATGTGTTTGTGATGATGCTGGTGCATTGTATAAAACAGAGCACAGAGAATTATATACAGTGTACTATACTTGATACTGATAAACAATTATTTTAGAGTGTCTTCTACTTGTGTAAATGCTTTACTGTAAAACAGTAGGCCATGTTCTGGCTGCAGCAGTCCCACACATCTTGTGCTAGCTGTGTCTTTTGATTGATCTGTATCATTTAGTTCATATCAGTGCATTCTAAGCTATATGCACAGCATGCCTGAGGATGACAGTGTTCAGAGTGGATCCTGGCCACTGATGAACACCTGTGGGGTGCTGCTTAGTCTTAGTTATTTATTATTTCTTATTAGGTAGGAACATAGGAAAATATCATTTTTATAGGAAAAAAATATTAATGCAAATGGGTAATTTTCTATTGTTCAACTTATGAGTCTGAGGTTGACACCAAGAATCATAATGTCTTAGCCAGGAAATATGTGCCTATTAGGAAAGTTTTAAGCACTCATTTGCCAAACTATGTGTGGCCCCAGGCTCACTGTTTATTAAGAGGACTCTTTCCTTCCATCTGAAAAATGAGACCTAGATACCCAGCACATGTATCACTCAAATCCTTTGACCAAGTCAGGACAGGGCACAGTCACATTTCCCCATGTCTTTAGCAGAACTGTCAGGGTGCAAAGGGGGAAAGTGGGAACCTGTGCAGAATTAGTAGATTGCACTGAAATATGATGGTTTTTGTTTCAAGGCCAGCTGGAGGAGGAAGAGGCGGTGCTGCTCAGACTGATTTCTTAATTAAAATGTTTCCCTAGAATTGAGCCAAGTGTTCTCTTCTCTTTGGTCACAAAACACCTCCCGGGCCAGAGAACCAAAAATGTCTTTTTCATTCTGACAGTCATTTACTCTGAGGTCACAGAAGCAGATAGTAGATCTGCCTATTTCTGTGGGCCTGCTGGTCTGTGACTGAGCAGATTTCTGCAGACCAAGGACAGCTTGTAGCAGAGAACAAGGGGGCTGATGGGTGATGGCCCATTTCCAGCTCTCCTTGCAGCCCAGGAACTTTCTATATTAGGATCTGTGCTGGGAACATGAGCCAAAGAATGAAAACCATATGGATCCCTGACTACTGGACCCATCTGGTGACTGTGGTCACTTTATGACTATAATGCAGAGCCCTACCTTATAAAAGACTTCAAAGGATCAGTGTCCTGCATCAACCTATCCCATCTGATTCCTGTAGCTTTGCACCCCTGTCACCTTCTAAAATGATTAAAGTGAGTTAAAAACTTTATCTTCTAAGTATACTTTAGTGGTCTTGATGTAGTGTTACCTTTTTTGTTACCTTTTCTTCTCAGTTATTACCATTTTCTGAGCACAGTGTCAATTTTTTTTATTATCCAGGGTAATAGAAAGAGATGAAGAGGGTACAAAAGCAGGCCAAGTTTAATATGGATTATTACTACTATAAAATCATAGGAGTAAGAGGGGATTGGTCAGTGAGAGAAAGAGAACACTGGAGAATGCAGTAATGGCAAACACTCGGAGAAGCACCTATCCTTAGGGCGGGCTGGAACAGAACACACCTTTGTGGAAGTAGCCCCTCTTCTTTGACTTGAGTTCCAAACTGCATTGGAGGGAGCACAGCTGGATGGCAGAAAAATCCAGTGGGGTGCCTGAGCATCCACACTCTGGAATAACAGAAGTGTGCAAGTTTAACACCGTGCCAATGGCCAAAGGAGAAGGATTACAGTGTCCATCCTCATCACTGAGAACGCGAGCAATAGAGTAAATTGAGAGTCATCAAGATGCTAACTTGGCCTAGTGCCTAAGGTATGACACTGTGTAGCCTTGGTGCTGGGGGTAGGGGCTTGGGACTGCATCAATTGTATGTACCAGGCTCTGCTGAGGTACCATGGGAGGCCTTGACTTGGAGGCGGTGGGAGTAGGGGGAGGGTTGGGGGAAAGGCAGGGGATGGGAAGAGGAAGGAGGAGAATCTGTGCTTGGTATGTAAAATGAATAGAAAATTTCTTAATGATAAAAAAAAGATGCTAACTTGATGACTGGCACAGTCAGTTATAAGTTGCTTCTTTAAAGAAATGAGACTCTTGAGTTCCTATAGTGCTCATCGGTACAAATTTGAACAGAAATGGAAGAAGAGATGAAGGTTTAACCATCTCTTCTTCCAAGAGCCCTCACTGGCAGGGACCCTTGTCTTGGCCTCAGATCTACAACTGGGACCAGCAGTTGTAATTTTTCAGTTCCAAGATGAAGAAGCTGAGTTTTAGGGTTAACTTTGCCAAGGTTTCATCAGGGAGTAGAGGCAGCACTCCAACTCAGCTCTGTTTGATTTAATGGTCAGTGTTTTATCCAATACTTGTCTGCTACATTTCAATGTTTTCTTTTCTTTTTTTTTTTTAATTTTAAAATTTTTTTCCTTTTATTTTATTTTATAGTACCATTCAGTTCTACATATCAGCCGCGGATTCGCTTGTTCTCCCCCCTCTTGCCCTCCTCCCCTTCCCCCCAGCCCACCTCCCATTCCCACCTCCTCCAGAGCAAAGCCTCCTCCGAGGACTGAGATCATCCTGGTAGACTCAGTCCAGGCAGGTCCTGTCCACTCCTCCCAGACTGAGCCAAGCATCCCTGCATAAGCCCCAGGTTTCAAACAGCCAACTCATGCAATGAGCACAGGACCCAGTCCCACTGCCTAGTTGCCTCCCAAACAGATCAAACCAATCAACTGTCTCACTTATTCAGAGAGCTTGATCGAGTTGGGGGCCCCTCAGCCTTTGGATAATTCACATGCAAATGCATTTCAGTTTCTGCTTTCAGTGAAACTGGTGATGGGGTGGAGAACAGTCCAAGAGACAGCTGATGAGGATGTGATTTCCTACGCCCAGATTAGCTTCAAGCTTTGGAGTTGGGATATCAGTCTGTGATGGGGAGAAGCTGATCTTCCATCTCATCTTCCTACCAATCGTATGAGAATGAGAGAGAATGGCAAATGGAGCGTGTTATAGTTCTCATACTTATGGAATTCTAGCATGAATCATTTTATTGTCTCAGATGTAAAATTACGGTTCATTGAGTACTTATTTTTAAAAGATTTGAGCATGAGGATGGACACTCCCAAATGCTTTCTTGCCTATGTCTCACAAAAACCAAGCAAAATTTGGCTCATTTTATTAATTCAAAATAGTAAAGGTTAGGGAGGTCTACATTTCCAAGAGTATTGGCTATTAAATGAAAATCCATGACTCAAAGTGAAGTTTGAGGTCTGCCCTCCTAGGGTTCTTTCTATTGGCCATATTTTTGATGCTAGGCATCAAACAGTAAGGATCCTGTACATGAAATCTACACTTCACCAGCTGGAGTATTGGTTATTTAAGGACATAGACTGCATTTTGTATAGGTTTGTGTAACATTAGATGTGACCTTCCACTTATCCTTAGAACCCTAGCTGTCTTTAGAAACTTATCACTTGGAGGAAGAGGATGGATTAAATAGGTTAAAGGTGAACAGAAGTCATTGCTGTTCTTAACATTTAGTAGTTATGAAGCTCAGCAAATAAATGATGAGTAGATATGAAATGCTTGGCTTGGATCCTTATGAAAGTTGGAATATGTCAGAGAGCAGACATTACTCAGGACTGGGTAGATCCAGTAGGTGCTGCAGGGACTGTTCACATGTTCAGAACAGTGTTTGAAGGGAACTTATGAGATCCCTAGGCAGGTTGAGGTTGTCCCCCTGGGAGCCCTGTGGAGGGAATGGAATTCATAGGAATCTGGTTTCTGCTTGTGGGCATCTCACCAGTGATTTGAAAGCAAGTCTTAAATGGTTCAGCCTGGAGCTGGGTTTCAGGTGGGTGAAAATGTCCAACATGGAGTCATTTATTGAAACTCAGCAGTGTTGCCCAGGGTAAAAGTAATTGCATTTTATGAATAGACTTGTTGGACACGAACCCCTGTAAAGCATCTGGTCTCAAAGGAAGCCTGAAGGTCTAAGGATGTGATTATTCTGTGAGACTAGAAAATACACAAGCCATTTGAGATGATTTGACAGTGCTCCTTTGTAGATCTTAGATGTATGTGGACGTCCATCATTTTACCTTTAGATCCAACTCTGCTAGTTAATGTTCATGGCTATAAAATGGGAGCATAAAACCAACTAACCAACAGCTGTGTAACCCACTGTGAGAGATGGATTTACTGTTCTGTCCACTATACGAATAAGCCACCTCCATCAGATAGAGGATTGGTTCAATTGGTTTTTACCAGTTAGTAGCTGAACCAGGACTCAAACTCATGACTTTGGAATCAACAACCTTCTCAGAGTTATCTGGTCATCTGGTCCCCATTGAAGAAAGCATGTCAAGTCATGCCCTCTGTCTGGGAAGGTCAAAGTCCAGGCCTGTTTTGTCGGTGGGACTACTGACTTTCCTCCTGTCAGGGACCCCACAAGCCTCACAGCCTGCAGAGAATTGGCCCATGATAAGGGAAGAATGAAACTTGGTTCAATACTGTTTTTGTAGGCACTGGGTCAAAACTTGCAGAGTTTGATCCTATGGTTTATTTTCCTTATACATTTAAGCACAGTAAAATGTTGGAAAAAGGTTTCCATGCTTTGAATATCACTTTGTATGCTGCAAATGTGTTGCTCTGATTTGGTTGATAAATATAATGCTCATTGGCTAGTATCCAGGTGGGAAGTATAGTATAGGTGGGACAGGCAGAGAGGAGAATTCTGGGAACAGGAAGGTTGAGTCAGGAGACGTTGCCAGCTGCCACCATGAGAAGCAAGATATAAAGATACCAATAGGCCACGAGCCACATGGCAAGGTATAGATTTCTAGAAATGGGTTAATTTAAGATGTAATATCTAGCTAGCAAGAAGCCTGAGCCATTAGGCTATACAGTCTGTAATTAATATAAACCTCTGTGTGTTTATTTTGGTCTGAGCAGCTGTGAGCCTGGGCAGGACTGGAGAAAACTTCAGCTACATTTTCATGTGACAATTATCACAACAAAGTTTTAGGGATAGCTACCTAGAAACTACATAGCAAAGTAGCACAGCACTTGTGACCTTTACAATAAAAATGAGTTCTATTGGCTGATAAACAGAGCTCAGGGCAAGGCCTAAGAAGGAAGGATCTGTAATAAGTATAGGGATAGATTCTATTGGCAGAGGATGCAAAGTATATGGGACCATTTTCATAAGATGGGTTCTATTCACTGAGAGACTAAGTGCAGTATAAGGGCCTAAAAATGCCCAGGATACTGGGGGATTCAGGAAAGCTGGCTCTATAGAACAGCAAAAAGATCACCAGGTTGTCGGGCAACATTCATTCCAGCCTTCTGGGCAACCAGGCATCAGTCATCTCCTTCTATTGAAGAGAATAGGCCTGCATGATTGACAATCATGGTTATTCCAATGCTTTATTTAAGCTGAGCCTCCTACATCCTTCTACTATAGACCCTTCCAGATCTGTTCCATCAATTGTTTATGTGTCCACCAGTCTATCTTTTCCCCCATCCATGTAGGCATGTGGCCATCTGTCTAACATGGATAAGATATTGGCTTCTGCTAGTAGGGAGTGGGCTGAGTAGAATCTTGGGGATGCTCCTTTTTTTGGCAGTGAAGGGAGAAAGCTACTTTCATTTACTGTGGATAGCTCCAGTTTTATATTATTAAAATTCCTCTCTCCTTGGAATGGTAAGAGAAGCTGACCGAGGAGGAGACATAAGTAGGAAAATATTAGCTATAGCAAATAAAAATTTAAGCTCACAGTTGATATATTATGCTATGACCCAGTCACCTTGTAATTTCCCATCTATATTAAAAGAATAAATACAAAAAAAATAGGCTGCCATTTCAACTCAATTGAAGCAGTAGACTTATTTCATTCCCTTGCAGGGAGCTCTCACCTGCCTTTCCCTTTCTATCTTCTTCTCTCTCTCCCTCCTCCCTCCCCCCCCCCACTCTGCCTCTCTCCTTCTGTTATAGTCCTCTGTCAGTAGGCAATTTCATTTGGGTTTCTGAATCTTTTTAAACATTAGCCGTTGTCTTTGAGCTCACTGTGTGTTTACATATACTGTCAGGAGTAACAAGAGAGTCCCATGCCCCTTTACTGAATTCCCCAGATCCGGATACTGCTGGGATTCACTATTTTCCCAAGTTCTCCCAGTTTCCCTTCTACCTGTGTATGTTTCTACCTATGAGTATTTAGTTTGGGGAGTCATCACTGTGTAAGTTCATGTAGCTACCTCAGGTCAGAAATATAGTGAGCCCATCACTTCAGGGTCCCTGGTATTGTCCTTTTATACCTATCCATATCATGTCCAACCTACTCTTCTCCAAGCCCTTAGACTGAAGACCCCTGATCTCTATTGCATTTTGTTACTTCTAAATTGTTAAAGAGATACAATAATGTAGTATGTAAGTGCCAGGGATTGACTCATTTTTATTTAGCACAATTCCCTAAAATTTTATGTGTAGTAATTCACTCTTTTTATTACTAATATTCCCTGGTAACATATGGGCCACAGCCTTCTGTTGGTGCTGTTCTTTGTTTCCTTTAAACACTGTTGATTAACTTGAGTGACAGCTAAATTATTTCTTGTGTTTGGCTGTCATGTTTTTTTTTGTTTGTTTCTTTTTTCTTGCATTCCCATACCTTATTTAACCTTTTGTAGAATTTTCTATCTTAAAAACATTGATTTTAGGGTTGTATTCTTGGAAAAGAATCTATTTATCCTGTTTTTTGGGTGTACTGCTTTGTACAGTGTTCTCAGTGGTGGTTATGTGAGTTATAACTCACATCCAGGGCATGCTACACTAGTATTGATATGTACCACTCTGAGTCCTGTTGGAAGCTCATTTTTGCTTAGGACATCCTACCCTCCAATATTTATTCTCTGTATTATGACTATAAGAGTGTGCATAGAATTTGTAATACACTGTTATTTCACTTGGGCTAATGGATGCTACATTTTAGCATGTGATTTTTTTCTTTCTTTTTTCCTCTTTTTTTTTTTTTTTTCAAGGCAGGGTTTCTCTGTGTAGTTTTGGTGCCTTTCCTGGATCTCACTCTGTAGACTAGGCTGGCCTCGAATTCACAGAGATCCGCCTGCCTCTGCCTCCCGAGTGCTGGGATTAAAGGCATGCACCACCACCAACTGGCTAACATGCACTTTTTTATCCTTAGTATACTGCCTTTTTATCCTCATGGTCCCAGGCTCACTAGTAGCTGTGGCTTCCTGCTGCTCTGCCTCACAAGAGAGGGTCAGACTACAGATTGACATCCTGGAGAAAGGTTGAAGTTTAATTTCAAGCACAGTTGCTGTGGAACACAGAATTTTTCTTCATTGTTGAATTGAAAAAAAATCATGTCCAGCCATCACAAGTATGGGGCCATACTGGAGCGTGGGCAACCTACCGGTGTCTATGATCCCAAAGAAGAATGACTATTTCTCCTCTAGACATCACCAACTGCCAATGCTTCCTAAGTCAGTGGTGGGGCCTTATGAACACCTCACTCATCTTTGATAGAGTTTTGGCTGACTCAATCTTACACAGACAACTGCTCTGCTAAGCTGCCTGCTGCTGCTCTGAGTTCGTGTGTACAGCAGCTCTGTTCTGTCCAGTAGACAGCACCTCAGAGCACTCCTTCCCATCCTCCAGCTCTTACATCCCCCACTCTCCCAGGATATTTCCTGTGCCTTGGGGGAGGGCAGGGTATTGATATCATTCCATTTAGGGATGAGCACTCAGAGACATTCTCAGCACTTTTACCAGATATGACTTTATAGTAACTGCTCTGAGGAGCTTCGCTGACCAAGGCTGTGAGTACCTCAAATTTCTGTATAAACACAAACATTTAGAAGCCAATTTCATGGCATGGACATTTAGCAAAATAACAATAGTGCCTATCACCTTCATGTCCATGGGCTTTGGACCAGATTTACTGTACCAGACATGAACTCCTTCCTGTGGAGGGGGCCTCAAATCTCATCAAAAGTCATTTGGTTAACTCCATAATCGCAATGCCAGTATTGCAGCAGTGGGCAAATTTTGCCTGGCGGGTTGGGATTACAACATGCACATGGGGGTATTGATATATTTGATCTGCCAGCAGCCTGTATAGGAACTTTTGACATGGAAACCTAACAGCAAGGTTGATGTTTCTTGTTAGAGATTGATTTCTCTATGTCCTGCAACCAAACTCATGTTTGTGCCAGGGTCTCACTGCACCTGGAGCTTATTGATTTGCCTACTCTGACTGACCAACATGCCCCAGTGATACTCGTGTCTCTGCTCCAAAAGTGCTGGGATTTCAGGTGCATGTCCCCATACTCATCTGTTGACATGGGTTCTGGGGATCAAAACTCAGGTCCTTATGCTTGTGAGGCAAGGGTTTTTCTAACCAAGCATTTTTCTGGTCCCTGTTTTATTATTATTATATATATATTTTTAACTCATAACATTTGAAGGCCATGCTCTTGGTGATAGGGAAATTGGTCACTTGTATCAAATCTTCACCATCAATACAACTAACATGTGTTTTGTGGATGAGGACTTCCTACAGCTTCTTTAACAAAGACTGTTGGGGTCCAGCCCTTTGATAACATTTTCCCAGGGTCTGTGGAAGAATCTACAACCAACTGATAATCTAATCTTAGACAATATCAAATGAATCTATGTACATGAAACTCTTTAGTCTGTACACTTTATTCTTCTGAGTCAGTTCTCTCTCTCTACAGCTTCTATTCTGCTCTCTTACTTAGCTCCTTTCTTACCTGATTTCTCTCTACATTTTTCTGCTGTTCTCTCTTAATGGAATTGTCTCAAGGGCCTGCCCTGAGAAAATCCTTCCCAGGGTCCTAGGGAAGACACTACATCTGGCATGGGGTTATCTGAGGGAAAAACATCTACATACAACATACCCTTTCATCCATTTACTTTATTTGTCTATGTCAAAATTCTATCTATACAGCTTCGGTTCCATCTTCACATCCAGCTCCTCTCTGTACCTACTTTTCCTGACTTTTCATAGTCCTAACCAACTCCTATGCTTTTGACCTCATCTTCATCCTCTGTTCCTTCATCCACCATCTTTCCTTGCTCCTTACCCCTGGCTCAGAGAAACTCTGTCTTCTTCTCTTCACCCTGGCCATGCAGTTCTATCTGCCATCTTCAGAATGCAAAAACCTCCTTTGTTCTGAGTCAATTGCTCTGGAATGTTGTTTTCCTTGTCTGGGGAAGGGTGGTCTGAGCTTCATTTGCACATAAAACAAAGTTATGCATCTACAGGCCACCTGTCTCCTAGGCCATACAGGGGTATTACCTAGTGGATCAGCAGTAGGTCTGAGAAGCTAAACTGTTGGCCAAATGGCCTAGTAGTATATGGGTGCACAAGAATTTCATAGCAGATGACAGCTGATGTATATTAATAAGCTAAATAACATCAAATATTCCTTGATAAATGGCTTCCTCTTGAAGGATACTTTGATCGGTCAAGGTATAGCTTATCATATACAGCTGAATCTCTATAATACATTCTTGCAGCTCACGTATTGTCTAACTCTTATCTCAATTTTCCCATCTAGTTCTTCCTCATCTTGTTCTTCCTCATCTTCCACCTCATTCTTCTAGTTCTGCAATCTAGTCCTCTCCAAGTCTCTGAAGTTTACAGTTATATACCCATGCAGTAACAATGCTCTGGCTAAGGCAAGGTCACCAGGCTTGAATTCCCTCAGGGTCAGAAGGAGGGGTGATAAAATCAACACAAATAGCTATCATGACATCCCAAAAGGGAAGTGGCTAATGGGGAATGAATCAACTGGGGACTAAATTTGGTTAATATATCTAAGAAAGGGAATATATGTGCTCAAACTATATTCTTAGAAGTGGTTAGTTAAAATGTTAAGAGCCTATAATTCTCTAAGTCATGGGTGAAAATAAGACTTCCTTATTTTCCTCTGGCCTGAAATTTATCTTGGCTGTGCTGTTTTCTGGCAGGGTGGGGCAAGTGCTCAGTAGCTAGGCAACCTGAGTCACAGCTTGACATACATGGTATGTAAAAGCCCTTTAGTTCTGAATAATTGTTGGAGGGAGATCTAGAACTAGAGATAACACTTAGAGGAAAGATGGTTAAGCTTAATTAGCACATCCACCAGACCTTCTCAAACAGATAGTCTAGATGCTGAAGACTGTTCTTAGAATGTCTGGGAAGTATCTCAGATAAGAGACTTTTGTCCGGAGAAAGTCTTGGCCATATGTTACTAATAATGATGATTACAGAAAGGCCTGAAATTAGGGGTCTGGTTGTGTGACTGCTTTTAGCACAGTTTGGAGATGTTATCCAAATAATCTAATTGTAAAGGGGAAATTGTGTCCAATAAATGATCAAAGATACTGTTCTAGGAATGGAAGAGCTACAGTAGCACATGAGGAATTCATAGCAGGAAATTGTTAATATTAAAAAGCCAGTATCACCAAGACTTCTTAAGCCTTGGCTTTATCCTCTGGAAAGGCCCATGGCTTCTTCCAGATACAGCTTTGTCACAGTCAGCTGAATTCCTACTTCATATTTCTGTGACCCAAAGTACTTCTTGATAATTTTTCATTTTAATTTTAACATGTATCTTATTAAAACATAAAAACGAACATCATACATCAGTATGTGTTATAAGGAACTTTTTCATTTGATAGCTTTGCTAATGTTATTATATACACATTTTTCTGAATTTTAAGATTATTTTATATTTATCAAGATGTCATTGTTAGTTTCAGTTATCAATTTGACATGATCCAGAGTCACCCAGAAAGAGGGAACCTCAGCTGAGAAGTTGCCTAGATCAGATTGGCCTATGGCCTTGTCTGTGGAACACTTTCTTGATTGCTGATTGATATAAGAGGGCCCTGCCTACTGTGGATGGTACCATTCCTATAGAGGTGGACCTGAACTGTTGTAAGAAAGGTAACTGAGCAGGCTAGAGAGAGCAAGACAGAAAGTGTTTGTCTGTGATCTCTACTCTAGTTTCTGCCCAGACTTCCCTTAAAGATGGACTGGAACTTGTAAGCCAAATAAACCTTTTTCTCCCAAGTAGATTTTGGTCATGGTGTTAATCATAGCAATAGAAAGCAAACTGTAATTCAATAATTATGATGCATTAAATGGTTTAGGTGAATACTAATAATCCAACAATATTAAATAACTGAGAATTGGGCTTCCCAGAGATTTACACACTGTTATTTATGGAGAGAAATCTCTCATTCTTCTGTTTGGTAAATCATTTATGTTTTACATTTGTCTTGACTAATCTCTTCATTCTTTTTTTCCTTAGATATTCCATTTTATGTTCTTAAATATTTTAAAATTATTTATTTGTTGAAATTATAATCATATCATTTCCTACCTTCTGTTTCCTCCCTCCAACCCCTCTCATATACTGCCATACCCCACCTTGCTTTCTCTCAAATTAGAAAAGTTTTTAGTACACTGTAAAGGCCAGTGAGCTGGGGAGAAGCAATAATATCATTGGACTTCCTTATTATTTTATTATTGTGTTAAATGTATGATTAACTTTTACTATTCAGTTTAGCAACAAATATATATGGATCTGAACTTTGACTATACCCAGTACATTTTGATAACTAGTAGCATTCTAATTTCTTATGAAGTAATTCATGCAACACATTTTAAAAACTTAAGGAAATAGGATTAATGATAATGTTTTAAATTTCAAAATTATTTCCATGAACTTTTGATAAAAATTATTAATACATATCTAAATTTGTTCTTTAAAATGGATTTGTAGTAAATCCTTAGGCTTTTGGAAGGTCAGGGTGTACATATGTAAGATAAGTTAGGATATCTTGATTTATTGAATCTGATTTTACTTTCTATCTACATCTATGTATATTCACACACTCATATGGATTTAAATGCATCTTCAGGTATTCCCTATGTCAAAGAGTTTTTATAATCCACTAAATTATTTGCATTCATAATATATTCACCCCCTTCATGCCTGTGCAGTTTTTTTTTTTTTTTTTTTTTTTTTTTTTTTTTTTTTTTTTTTTTAACAGCATGCTGAGCATTTGGTATGCACTCCATCTACTGCAAAAGTATCAATAGATTAATTTAGCTTAGTGCTTACAACACTCTCTGCCCATACTTTTCCTGAATACTGAAATTAAGTGTTTAAGGCTTCCTTTATTAGCTGTAGTGAATGTTCTTTATTTTCCATGCTGCCAACAGAGGTTCCCAGTGACCCTTGGGAGAAATGACAAACTCAAACTCTCCTTCCTTGTTACTTTTTTGATATTATGGAAAACCATTTTTAGTATTAGGTATAATTGTTGCAACTGTCATCATTTTAGATGCAACTTTACATTTATTTAAGTTATTTCCCTAGATAGATTCTTTTTATCCTGAGAGAAAAAAGGTATGAACATTTTTATGAGTTTGTGACTGTGCATAATTTTACAACATCAAATCATTTTTGAAAAATTATATATGAATGTACTCTGCCAGCAGCAATAAAGGAATAACATTTAGTCTCTACTAGTGTTGGAAAACAAACCTATAGCTCTTAGTTGAGGACATATTTCGGAGTAGGCGGAGATGTGTGCAAATGTATTTTGCTTAGTCAATAAGTATGAAGACATTTGCTCTGCACACTAGTGGGCCTAACCTTGGGGATACAGTAGTGAGTGTGAGACAGTGTACGATAGGAAGATCTGGAAGACGTGTCTGGGAGCCCCGGCTCCTTAGAGGGCATTGGACACTTTCATGCAAAGCTCTAATCCTGTGATGATCATATCACATATGTTTGCTTCCTTGTTCTAGCTGATGGAGGCCTGAAGCACTGTCTTGACACAACAATTAAAGACATCTCTTCATGTGCTCCATATTGCAGGCTAATTATACATTTTACTTTGTGGATAAGATAAAAAATTTATCAGAAACACTTCTGAAGATGTCCAGCCTTTTCCAGGGAAGTGGAAATGGCAAAATGTTCAACCAGTTGCAGGTATGTAGTGACTAAGGGCTGTGAACCACCTGCTGTAGTCTGGCTGTGAGATATTGGGGTGTCCTTAGAAAAAATGCAACTAGTTTGAAGCATGCATGGGTTCCCCAGTTGACTGTCAGCAGATTGAATATGTTTAAAAAAGTCTTTGTGAATTTTTAGTGTTTTCCCCATGCAAATTAGCAGTATGTAAAATTAATAATTTACTAAATACTGATAGTTTAAATTTTTTATTAAATTTAATGCTTTTAAAATACTTTATATTCCTTTCATTTAGAAGTTTATTATTCTATCATTTCTTAGTTCTGTCTGGGTCACCCAAAACAGAAAGACAAAATAAAACCAAAATACTAGATAAAAACAGAAGGGACTAGCTGAGAATGAGGGGAGAAGCCAGAGTGTGGGGAGAATGAGAGAAGGTAAGATGGTATGAATAAAATAAAATTTATTATGTATGTATATGATGATGTCATGATGAAACCACTATTATTTATAATAATATATGCAAATAAAAATAAAAGACTCTAATATTGACTAATTATGCTTTAAACTAGAGTGATTTCTTCAGAGCCCAAAAAGTAGTACTTGTAAAATGATAGCTCAGGCAGATCACCTAATAACTTTTGGGCATTTGTGAAGTCCTAATTTGAAAATCTGGTAGGATGAGAGAATTTGCCCACATTTTGTTCATGTTTGGCCTACACGTTACCCACTAGACAAACATTTCACATCATGGACTTAGGAGCCACAATGGGTAGGTATGATCCTACTCTCTCATGCTTTATATCAGCCATGTGATTGTGACTTAGTCACTGAACAGGCCACTGAACAGGTCACTGTCCCTTGGGCTTCTTCCTTGTGAACAAGGAAATGAAACTTTGCAAGTAAGTGAGCTGAGCTGTGGGCTTGGCCGGGATGAAAAGCTTCTGAGTAGTTCTAGGTTCTCCAAGAGCAGATAGCCTCTGTCCCTTGGGGATGTGGCTCTTGGTAGGTTGCTCATGCCCAGTGGGTGGCCATACACCCATGGGTACATGATATCACTAATTGGACTCAGGGAATTAATTATAACAAAAGTAATATAAAAGGATATGAAGTTGGGAGAGAGGTGAGATGGGGGTACTAGGGCAAGTTGGAGGAAGTGGTGGTGGATGGCTATGATTAGTAGACAGTGTATTAATGTGTGAAACTTTCATAGAATAAGAAATACTAGTTTGAAAAGAAAGAATTTCACTAGAAGAAACAGCTGCTAAAGTGAAAGAAGAGGAAGCTGAGACAGAGTAGAGGCAAGGACATGTGATGGCAGTGCACATCTGACAGAAAGGAAGGAGACATGTGAGGAGGCAAGGTTCCAGGCTCCAGTCAGCCCCGCAGCTTCACGCACATGGCACCTTAGTGCTGTGATATTATTCTATTTGAATTTGTGTGTCCATGGCTTTCTTTGCTAACACAGATCCTATCAAGTGTTTTTGCAATGGACTTGACAGAAGATATTTTAAGTTTTATAAGGCACCTGTTGTAGCTACAAATATCAGCAGCCTGTCTTGTTATCACCAAGGCAACAGTGGACAGGATGCCACTAGAATGTGAAGAGGAGCCTGACGCCCCAAGAATGGCAGTTCTATGTACTATGTTCTAATAGTACTCAGCTAATGCAGTTAGCTGAGTACTATTCACCAAGAAGAAGGGTCAGAAATTAACAGCCTCACTGAGCGTTTTACCTTACTCAAGCTGGGTAGTCACAGGTTCCTATTCTAAGATGGGATTTTGTTGGTAGAAAGCTGTCTGTGTTTGTAGTGAAGTCCAAACTGGCTTCTGCCACTAGGTGGAGTCCTTACTGCTTTTGGATGGTGCCCCATCTGTTTGGTAGTTTATTTTCCTTCCAGTAAAAGGCAGTGGTAATTTCCCCCAGGGAATTCTGTGAGATTAAATGAACTAATGTGTAATAAAGTACCCTGCACACTGTCTGGCAAATAGCTAATGCCCAGTGAAGGAGGACAGACAAGATTTAAGAAAGAACAAGGAACTAGACTTCATAATACAGTCTTGCCTCTATATACTTGACTAGATGAAAGCAATAAAGGACAAGGTAGGGGTGAGGAGGGAAGGAGTTAAGTGCAAAAGCTACAGGGACAGATAACACGAGAAGGCCTAACTTGTTCCTGTTTGAGACTAAGGCATAGATAACTATCACTATCCACCAATGAACTAGAAAGTCCTTTTCTTACTTATTTAGGTATGTATGTGCATGTGTATACTTTCTCACCATGTGGATCCAGAGAATTAAACTCATGTCATCAGGCTTGGCAGCAAGAGCCATTAACTGCTGAACCATCTCTTCCTCTCAGAACCAGCAAATTTTTAATAACTCCCATGTCTTAATTCTGGCACGAGGACCCACTGCATCTATAGTTTTCCTGCTGATTGTTGGGCATGGCAATGTGTTTTGAGCACACACATGCCCATTGCAAAAGTCAAAATGCAGAATTTTATTAAATCAGATTGATTTTGGAGAACTTGCCACAGCAAAACCTTTGGCCGATGAGGCAACACTAAAACAATGAGAGAAGAGCAAGGCATAAGCTGCCTTTGAAGGCACTGCTTTGCACATCAATCCCGAGAAAGTGTGTCTGGGAAAGGCTCAAGTCCTTCTGTGTAACCACTACTTCTCTTCAACACAACTGGCCTGCACAAGTGTGATGTAGAGGAGAAATCATGGGAAAAAAGATAACCCCGTGGCTTCATTAGGAAAACTTGCCCATAATTTTCAGTATTAAAGCATCATTGCAATTATAATTTTTTTATCATCATTATCTTTATTTTTCAAGGTTCAAGACTATCAAATGCTGACTTGTTATTTATTAGGATGTCTTGCCTTAGTTAGGGTTTCTATTGCTGTGATAAAATACCATGAACAAAGGGAACTTGAGAAAGAAATGGTTATTTACTTACACTTTCCAATCATGGTTCTTCATGGAAGGAAGTCAAGGCAGGGACTTAAGGCAGGAACCTGGAAACAGGAACTGAAACAAAAGTCATAGAGGAATATTGCTTACTGGCTTGCTTCCCATGGCTTGCTCAGACTGCTTTTTTATACAACCCAGGATCACCAGCCCAGGAGTAGCACTGCACACAGTGAGCTGGGCCCTCTCACATCGGCCATTGATAAAGAAAATGTCACAAAGACTTGCTAACAGGCCAATTGAATGTGGACATTTTCTCAACTGAGGCTCCTTCTTCTCACATTACTCTAGCTTGTGTCAAGTTGACAGAAAACTAACCAGAACATGTCTTCAAACTTCTTTTAAGTGGATCCATTTTGTGTTTCTTTTTCCTGTGTCATAAAACTTTGTGTAAGTTTAATAAGTATTATTGACTAAGAAGGTGTGATGCAATCATCTCTGTTATGCTTCCTTGCTTTCCTTTAGGATGCCCTGAGAAACAAATTTATAAGAAACTTTGTTATGAGCCAGTCACACATTGACGTGGACAAGCTCACTGAAGATCTGCACACATATGGTAAGGATGCTGATGGTTTGTGTGGCATCCATCTGTCCCCGACTGCAGTGCTTGGATCCTGCCCCGTTGGCCATGATGTTGTTGGCGACATTACCAAATTTACCTTTACTCTCCCCATTTCTATTTCACTGTCTGTAACATGAAGGGCTAGAAGTAGATATGCCGCAATTTTTTTTTTCACCAGAAGTTCTCTGGTTAGGGCAGGAAGGCTAGAGAAAGGAAAGCTTTTCGTTAGGTAAAACACATTTATTGAAAGTAACTGGCAGATGTGCCATTTGAAAAAGTGGTAAGGATAGGTTGCATATCTCTTAAAATGCTTGGGACACAAGAGTTTCAGATTTGAGATACTTTGTATACCCTTAAAGGAATAGTTTAGGGATGGGACCCAAATCTCCTTACAAAATTCTTGTAGCTACTACATACCAGCCTGAAGATATTTTTTTAATTAGCTAAAATTATAATTATTTATTTATTTTACATCTCGGCACAGTTTCCCCTCCCCCTCTCTTCCTATTTCCTCTCTCCACCTACACTCTGCCCCTACCTCCCAACCCACTCCTTCTCTGTTTCTGTTCAGAAAGGGGCAGGCCTCCCATGGGTGTCAACAAAGCATGGCATATCAAGTTGAGGTGGGACTAAGCTCCTGCCCTTGTATTAAGGCTGAGTAAGGCAACCCAGTATGAGGAATAGGTTCCCAAAATCCAGCCAAAGCATCAGGGACAGGCTCTGCTCCCACTGCTAGGAGTCCCTCAAGTAGACCAAGCTACACAACTATTACACATATGTAGAGTGCCTAGGTTGGTCCCATGATTTTATAGAGTAATTTTCAGTAT
This sequence comes from Peromyscus maniculatus bairdii, assembly GCF_049852395.1. NCBI lineage: Eukaryota > Metazoa > Chordata > Mammalia > Rodentia > Cricetidae > Peromyscus > Peromyscus maniculatus. The sequence goes on from NC_134861.1 coordinate 12,619,357, forward strand.
GAAAACCAAGCTTCATGATCTGAGATTTTCCGCTTGTGGTTTCATTAGACTGGTCTACTTTACTTGGTGATTTTTTTTTCCATAATGGTTTTCTTTAGCTAGGTTTCATCTCTCATGAATTTATTTATTATTGTTGTATTTTCCATTTATATCTTTTTGCATTCTACCTTTTTAATTGAAAGTCTATTTTCAACGTAATTGCACATAATTATGTTTTAATTTCCTGCTATTAGCTACGCAGTTTGTCTTTTGTTGGTCTTGATTTTTTCTCTTTGATTTTGGGTAGTCTGCCTTACTTCTAGTATTAAGTTATTTTCATTGATGATCAGGTATTTAATAGTGAGAGGTTGTAAAAGGAGTTTGCATCCCCAGATGGAGTTATCTCCAGCAGGTCATTCATTTCATTGATTTTGGTGGAGAGCTGTGGTGGGGCCACATTCTCTTAACCCCATTAGGGCCTGCTCTTCAATTTCTTTCTGCTCTTGAGGAGAAGCCTCACTATGGTAGGGAAGAGTCTGAACTGAAAAATGAGTGTTTACTAGAGTCCATATCTTTGGAAGCCAGTGAAGTCTAAGCCCCATGGGACCTCTGGACAAGTAGCCTCTTAGTTCTTTAAAAAATTTTTTTTTTTAGATTTAAAAAATTATGTGTATGAGTGTTTTGCCTGTGTGTATGTATGTTCACCACATGTACACCTATTGCTTGAGTTCAGAAGAGGGCATATGGTGTTTCCTGATGGTTGTGAGCCACCATGCTGGTGCTAGGGACTGAACCCAGGTCTTCGGCATGAGCAGCCAGTGTGCCTAACCATTAAGCCATCTCTCCTGCTGTAAGTTTCTTAGTTCTTAGTGATACGTAACAGTAGGATGCCCGAGTGTTCATTTTGTCCAAGCTCTCAGACCTTCAAGTCTTTCCTGTATTGCTTATTTGAAGCCATAGTAAAGATGTCTATTCTTAATGTTTATTTATTTAATGTATGTGTGTACCATGTGTGGAGGTGCCTATACCCATGCTTACGTGCATAGCCTGGAGAAAGCCATTTGATACCCTTCATTGCTGCTCTCTGCCTTATTCCCTGGAGACAGGGTCTCTCACTGAACCTGGGGCTGGTTGCTCTTTGGCTAGGCCTAGCCCCGATTGCCTCCACTTCATGTGGGCCCACCCCCAACAATGGGGTGACAGGTTTGTATGGACACATCCAGCTTTTTGAAATAGGTGTTGGAGACCTAAACTCAGGTCCTTATGCTTGCAGTGCACCCGAGCCGTCTTCCTGGCACTTGTTTCTAAAAAGTCTTTCCTGCCTTCCAATTGTCCTTACCAGGAACGTTTCTTTTTTGATAACAGGAATTCCCTCTGTGGTCCTTTATACTTGAAGATTATTATTCTATAATTAAGGGAAGTTTCTTGTCATCTTTTTCTGCAACATTTTTACCTCCATTTACAAAGCAATGCCATTTTACCTTTAGAGTTAAAAAAAATTATCAAAGTTTGCTTGTTGTGACAAAATCCCTGATGTAAACAGCCTAGTGCAGGAAGGCTTTATTTGGCTCAGAGTTTCTAAAGTCTCAACCCATCATGACATCATGGGGGGGGGTGTGGCTCAACAGTTTAAATCATCACAGCAAGAAGAAGGAGAAATGTCATGTAGGAAAAGGTCAGGGCAAAGGACATGCCTTGGTTACCTACTTCCTGCAAAGACCCCTCCTCCTAGTTTTCACCTTTGCTCAATAGAGCCATCCTATTATAAATCTACCAAAAATTCATCTACTGATTAGGTAAGAGCCTTTGTGAAAATCAATTTTATTGTTTTCCCATTTGATGTATCAGCATTACAGAGACTATATATATCATATATAGTTTATATATAGTTATAAAATATTTATAGATTTTTATAAACACACACACATATAGTTTGTTATTGATAAACACTCAGTTAATTTTGTGTATGAACAAAACTGGACTCTTTTGAGATACTTTTCAATGAAACTCATTAACTTTTTGCTCATTTGTGGGAGACCCACTGTATAAATAACAAGCACTGGAGAGGGAAGTTAATTTGTTCTAATTTCTTTGCTGTCCCCAGGACAGATGCTGGACAAGATGTTTAACCATGTGGGGGCTGGACACTTCCAGTTCTTGGGTGGTATCGTGGCCAATCTCTCTTCCTGTGTGCTGTTGGACCGATTCCAGGCAGTGGAGGCTGTGGACACTCTGGAGACCAAGGCGCATGAACTCATGCAGCAGAACAGTTTCTTGGCCAGTAAGTACTTGGCAGAAAAATGTGCTCACCAAGGCACCAGCTCCAATAGGTGGTCATTTTGTCCTATCTCCCTAAGCGCATCTTAAGTTGATTCAAAAAGAAGTCTCTTCTAGATAAACCATGAAATGGAGCAGAGGTATATGAGCTGAGCTAGTAAAAAGATGTTCTCCATGCTGTAATGACAGGCAGCTGTTCACAATCCCTAGGGCACTGCTATTCCTGTTTTTACTGTTTTGACTTCATTTTATGGTGGAATCTCACATGAGAATCAGTGTACTCAAACTCTCTCTATCACTTTTATTTTTATCACAATATCTCGATGGTCTGAAGTAGGAAAGAATAATCACAATGGCCAGTTAGATTCTGTTATCAATTGTACATTTATTCAGTGTAAGCGTGATGTTATTTTTGAGCAAACACTGGATTATTTTGTTGTTTGGTGCGAGTGATTTAAGCCAGGACCATGTGAAAGCTTAATACATACCCTACTGCTAGAACATATAACTAACTCCACAGAGTTCACTGAGGGATAAGATGAGTTTGCTAGGGACATGACAATATTGTAACAAAATACTACCAAGTTCAGCCTGAAGGACCTAACTGAAACTTGTTGCATTATAGTTCTGTAGACTAGATTTAGATTTAGAAGTTTAAAATCAAGGTGCCCATTGGTTTCCTTTGATGGCTGTTAGGGAAGGGTCTTTTGTGGGCATGTATTGGCTAATGGATACATGTCTCCTTTTGAAATCTCTTTATATAATCTATTCATGTATCTGTCCAATTGGCCCTTTTCATAAGGATACGATCATGTGGAATTAAGCCTACTCTGAAAGCATCATTTTAACATTTAACATTTAACATCCCATCTTCATGGGTGGGGAGATGGATGGCTCAGTGGAAAAGACATGCTTTTGTTGTGCAACTTGAGGACCTAAGTTCAAATCCACAGCAACCATTGCTAAAAAAACAAAAAACAAAACAAAACAGCTGTGGCTATATATGTAAGACTGAACCTCATTGTTATGGCTGCAAGGACAGAATCGCTGGGATTTTGTGAGAGACCCTGTCTCAAGGGAATAGGAGAGTGGTGGTGGAAAAGGATACCTGATCTTTTCCTTTGACATCCACATGCATGCACATGCATTCACACACATGTGTGTTAAATGCACACACTGACACAAACACATGTGCATTACCCCTCCCCCCCATGCTCTCTCCTAAGGTGATCGATCGCATTCTGACCTCCAGGAGTTTGCATTTTGAGGGAACACAATTTCTCTTATAATAATATTTTTACATTAAATACAGAGAATCTATGTAACAGAGAATAACATCTTACATTTAAGCTACAAGTGATAAGTACCTGAAGATAGAGATTCTGTGTACCAGCTGGACTCATGGCCTCAGAGAGATAATACTTGGTTATCTGATTAGCTTTGAGTAATTTTTCAAGTCTATTCAAAATGTGAAATGAATAAAGCCTTTGTGTTGGTGATACCACAATATGTTTTTTTTTTTTTTAAATTGGAAAGGTACCTTGGACTGTGAACTACAGGGTCTTGTTTCAATTGCCTATAGAACAGAGTATCTTATTTGATTGCCCTCCTGAGGTTGCATTCACCTACTGCATGAGTGTGAGGCTGTGCGGAATCCCAGGCCCTGCCCATTATCCTGCCCATCCTGTGTGTGGCATCTATGAGTTAAAGGACACTTCCTTTTCTTTCCTGCTACCAGGTGTCATATTCAACAGTTCCTTGGGACACAGACGCATCAGATCAGCACATCACAAATTGCCACCCCATGTCACATATACAATCCGGACCAACGTCTTGTACAGCATGAGGACAGACATGATAAAAAATCCTTCCTGGAAGTTTCATCCTCAGAGTCTACCAGCTGACGGGTTCAAATATAACTACATTTTTGTCCCACTGCAAGACATAATTGAGAGAGCCATCATTGCAGTACAGACTGGGCAGGAAGCCCTGGAGCCAACGACACAGGCGCAGGCAGCTCCCTACCCATGCCACACCAGTGACTTGTGAGTAGCTGTGATCAGCCAACCTTTTCTCCAGTGTCTGCTACCAAAGAGGAATTCTGCACTTAGAAAACAAAATAAAGAAAAAAATCTTTGAGTTTCTGTACTGCCGTTTCAAAGTACAATTTTAAAATGTCCATTCCTGCTTTTAATTTCTCAAGATTCCTTTTTTAAAAAAAAAACACACTTGAATTATTTAGGCAGAATGCAATGATTGAGTTATACTCAATCCTCTGTTTGAACTGATTCTACTCACAGAATGAAAGTCTTTGAGCAGAAAATTCCAGAAAGTTCCCCAAGTAAAACATGAATTAGTTTTGTGCCCTGAGCTATACTGAATCCATGTGAGTGGAGCGATATGTAGGCATTGCATTAGGTACAGCAAGTAATGTAGGGATGAAGTGTGTGCGTGTGTGCGTGTGTGCGTGTGTGCGTGCATGTGCGTGCATGTGTGTGTGTGTACATGCTTGTGCTTGCCTCCTATTTTTATATATTTGTTGATTCTGGCATCTCTGGAGATGATTACTGGAAATAAAGCCCTCTAGAAACTCAGAGGTCCCTTAATGTAATTAAGTGTAGTTTTAAACCTGATTATTGGACATCTACAGCTTTCCACGAAGTCAGAATAAAGTTGATGAACATTAGCCAGGAGGACTGTGCATGTTTGGTTCCCTGCTCTAGTTGTATATTCCTGGGGAAGCAGAGGAAGGTGATTCTTTCTTTGGCCTAAATCTTTGAAAAGTAGGCTGGGTGCTTTGGACTATTTAGGGTGGTGAAAAACTTGCAGGAGGCCCTCTGTCTCGAGTCTACTGTTAGCAATCTGGGGATGTGTGGAAGTTAAATTGTGTAATTTGGCAAATAAGCTGTAATAACAGGAAGCACTGTTTAAGGCTGAATCAGCTGGCGAGGCGACTTGGAGGAGAAGCTGGGTGGTATTAGGTAAGCCAGGCAGAGAGTGCTTAGCGGAGAGAGCACAGGCTCTGGTTTGCTGAGGCTCAGAGAATCCAGCATTCATTAGCACCCCTGAGTGTAGTCAGGCCACAAAGTGTGCCAAAGAGGTGGAATGATAGTGCCGCAGGCTGCAGGAACAGCCTTCCTTCCTTCCTTCCTTCCTTCCTTCCTTCCTTCCTTCCTTCCTTCCTTCCTTCCTTCCTTCCTTCCTTCCTCCCTCCCTCCCTCCCTCCCTCCCTCCCTCCCTCCCTCCCTCCCTCCTTCCTTCCTTCCTTCCTTCCTTCCTTCCTTCCCATCAGCGCCTGCTCCCACATCAGACCCTGGGGAACAGAAAGAGTGGGTTGTTTACTCTCCCTGTACACTGAATCTGATGGGACTCTCAGAGGCTCCCATGAAAGCACAGAAGGAATTGAGTGGTGAGCATAAGGTCATTAAGGGCATAATTGCATGTAAGGCTTGTTCTGAGAACAGACCAGATACTTGTCTTTCAATGATGCTGCATATAATGGCTGCTGTATATCTGACCTCTGAAGGCAGGCATTGTCTTCAGCTGATTGGTGGCCCCTCTGTGGGAACAAGCCACTTGGTTTTTTTGTCCTCTCCTTTCTACATAGCAATATGCCTCATCTATTATAACTCATCAGTGCATTGTTGATGACTATGGTGGTAGGATGAAGGCTGGACAGGGCCAGAAGGCAGATTGATTAAGTGTGTTTAGGGGCATCTTAGTGTGGTAGAGAGATCAAAGGTGTGTGTGTGTGTGTGTGTGTGTGTGTGTGAGAGAGAGAGAGAGAGAGAGAGAGAGAGAACAAGGTTCCATTTCCTGAGGGATTGCTGTACTAGGCAAATGGTTGATAAGACAGGAAAATTTTTTTTCTTAAATTCAATTTATTATATGTGTATTAGTGTTTTGCCTGCCTGCATGTATGTGTATTAATTACATGCCTGAAGAGAGCATCAGATCCTTAAGGGTTGGAGTTAAAGACAGTTGTGAGTTGCCTTGTGGGTGCTGGGAATTGAATCTGGGTCCTCTGGAAGAGCAGTCAGTGCTCTTAACCACTGAGCCATTTCTCCAGCCCGAAAATTTCTTTTTTTTTATGTAAAATGAAAGCTTTTCTATTTTTTCAGAGCAATGTTAGTTATTACTTTGAACATTTTCAACATTACAAAATGTGTTTAAAGTATTTTTTTTTGTGGAAGCAAGAGCTAAAACCAAGAATACTGCTATCATTGGCTAAGTGTCATGCACAGATGATCCATTTAAACTCAAATGCTAAAAATGTAAGAAATAAGGTGAATTTAAAAAAAAAAGCCCATAGAACAGTCTTCTTCAATTTCTAGAATATGTTATGAACATCATGTATAAAATTGGGGGCCATGTGTATGTGTGTAAGACATATATCCCCTCTAGCATAGTTCACAGGATAAGCCACAGGGTGACACTGTCCACCTCGACCAGAATACTCCCTGGGAAGAATAATAGACATGCTAGCAAATGTATTCATGGAAAGCTGGAGGTAGCCTCAGTTTCTGCTTCTTAGCACTGTGGGAGGGCTGTGCAGGAAGCATTAAGTGAGCTAGGTCCTCTCTACCCACTGGTGCTCAGTTCTTGCAGATGAGAAACACGGCTACTGGAAAGCTGGAGTTAGTGCATGCTTGAGTGCGACTCTGATGCCACAGTCTCTTCTCTCCGCCTGCTCTCTGGGACACCACTATGCAGGTCCTCAGACCTGTTCATTTTACTTGCTTGAAGCAGCTAAAAAGTTATTTTCCTTCTCTGAAAGACTGAAATCCTGGAGACTTCTCTTTGGGATGCATCGTTCCTTTGCGTTTAGTTCCAAGATACCTGTTGTTGAAGGCTCAGTGTGCCTGCAGTGACTGAGGCAGTCTGAGATCTTTCAAGAACTCAGCCATCCAACTAAAACTCCTAAAGCACATTTGTTCAATAATTTTCAGTAGTTCCCTGCTGCTCGCTGAACAAGTTACATATTCATTAATTTATTAATGTATTCAATGACATTTATGTGCTATTTGTCAGTCTCTAAGTTTCAGGTGAATCAGAGAAATGAACAGGTGAAAAAAATCCCTGCTCTGAGGGCACCAACAGTTCAGGGAACTCCACGGTACAATAAGGGAGAACAGCGAATTGAATTTTAATGGCAGTAACTTCCGTGATGTTCATGAAAAGTGGGGTGGGAGGTCAGAAGTGTGAGCTGAGTTAGCCATTGTGGTGGTAGTGAATCATACCATGAAGATAATGTTAACATAGACTTGGAGGGGTACAGAAATGTGGCAGAATATATATTTGTGGCTAGAGGCCCAGCTAGTAAAAAATGGGCATGGCCTGGTGTGTGTGGGGTCAGAAGAGAAGAATGAATCAAGGCATAATGGGAGGAGGTGAGATCAGAGAGTTTGTATAGCTCCAGAGTGAAATGGGACCATGGAATGCCTTGAGAAATGATGATGTTGCCTGACACCTGGAGGAACAGATTTTTTTTTTTTTGAGACAGGGTTTCTCTGTGATGTCATGGAACTCACTATGTAGACCAGGCTGGCCTTGAACCTGGAGATCTGCCTGCCTCTGCCTCCCAGGTGCTGAGATGAAAGGTGTGCATCACCATTGCCTGGCAAGGAGGAACATTATTATAACCAGGGTCCAGGGCTAGGGGTTTCTGGGTTCAGTCCGGGTGCTTACCTCAAAGTAAGTAAGCAATAGTAATGTTGAAAGTCAGAAAAGGATTTAATCAAATGTGCATTCGGGGAAAATAGAATATTAACATTTTAAGTTTTAGTATTAAACAGAGGAACAACTGAGGCCATGGGTGAGAGGCACCCATGATCAGCCAGTGTTTGCTAAGATATGACCTGGTTGATCATTATTTAAATTCTGGTTGAGGAATTGCTCCAAAAAAGTCTTCATTGTTAAGGGACAAACCAATTTCCATGAGATGATGTCCCTTGCTAGGTGGTGATTTCATCATGGCATCAACGAAGCTGTGCTTGCTGTCTGTGGGCCTCTGCTGTTTCTGGGGTTTAAGGTGACTGCTGCTTCAGGATAGAGACCAGAGACTACTGGGTGCCTTTTATGGGGTCTGCGATGGTGCATTTTGAAAACTGATTGTAAGAAGCTATAGTTAATCTCATCTTTGTGCCTTCAGCCCTGAAGTAGGATGAGATAGGTTGGGTACCACCAGTTTTTAGACAGATATTCTGAGTGCTAAAAATTCCTACATGCAGAGACCTCAAAGTTAAGAAGAAAGATACAAAATAAAGGCTGAGATGTTTCTACTTTTTTTTTTTTTTTAGACAAATGGTACCTGTGAATGAATTAGAACCTTGGTTAACAACCCTCTGAAGTTTTGTTATAAATGGGAAGAGATAGTGATTGATAAATGCAAGGGAATTAGAGCAGAAGGTGGTCTATTTTCTTTTCACTTTCTTTTCCTTTTAAAAGCCATGTGGCAATAAGACTGATCTAATAAGAAGGAAACACTGATGATGTGTAACACAGGAGTTTGGTCATTATGACCTTCAATAACTGAGGGAGAAGAGACCTTGACAGGTGGAGAACCCAGCTATAGGCAGGAATGTGGCAATCCATCCCTGACAAGCCAGCCTGTTTGACTTTCCCCAGCTGAGAATCTCCAGTCTTCATTGAACACCTCTTCTCTCTGACCCTGTTTCTCTCTTCATGTCATCTCAGCCATCAATCCATGGAGTTAATGTTTTAGAGAGGGACGGGCTAAGAAGTGATTTGAGACTGCAGAGATGGACAGGAGAGGGGCTGTGTACACATATGCACAAGTATATATATATATACTTGTTAAAAGCTGCTTCATGATTGAAATTATAGTGTATTTCATAAACGCACAGGATCTCAAGTATTGTCACATGGCTTTGAAGGGTAAGACAGGGCACTTATTTTCAGAAAATGAAAACCACAGTAATGCTATAGAATTCCTTTATGTGTAGAGAGAATATTTGTTAATTCAGTTTTTTTTTTCCTGTGGCTTGATTCCTTCAACTCATAGCGTCCCGGGGGGGGGGTCCCCAGTAGAAGGAGGTTTTGGGAGTTTGCATTTCCTGGATCTGGCTGGGTGGTGACTACTAGGAGTCAGACATGTGGTCTTTGCAGTATCTTGGGAGGAGTGGAGTATAAAGAGGAGATACAGATGAGTTTCAAATGTCAGTTTCCCCCTCACTGGTCCACACAGATGCCCTAGCAGGCCTTCTATTTGGCATATTTTGATGGTTTCTTCTTGTGTCTATTTCAAGTCACTTTCACAGACCCTGCTCTCCTCTACTTTCTCATTGTCTTGTTCTCAACAAAAATCTCCATTCCTGACATGCAGAAGTCAAAGCTGTTGGAAGCCCCCTTCCCTGCATGTCCTTCCCTGTCCCACTGAGAGGCCCTGAACACAGGTTGATGACAGCAACTGTCATGGGAGGTAGAAGAAATAAACTCTACTTTGTAGCCCTCATTTTCTTGTGCACCAAACATCTTGGAGAAGAATGAATAGGAAGTGTGAACTCTCAGGGAATCTTCTGTTTCTTCATACTGTTTCCCTCAAAAGCAACAATAATGATGCTTATGCTAAACTTGTTAGTTTCCCTTTCCACAATGCTATTCATTATCTAAGAACCTTATAGACAGAGCTAACGAGATTGACAGTTAGGCCACCTCTCAGAAGTCTCATGGTATCTTCAGGCTCTTTAGTCCATTTCTTCAATGGACTCTCAGTTGCTTCTTCCTTAGGCATTTTCTGTAAGAGCCTTTTTCCTTGGGGTGCATTTTGCTGCTGCAGGTTGTAATTTCTGCCACTTCCTAAAATGATATGTGGGGAAGTTTAGACATGTGTGGTGATTTGGTGAACACAAGAGGAGTTGGTGCACATACAGTGCCTCGATGCCAGAGATGCTGTCTTGAACTAAAAGGCTTAGTTCTGTTCAATGAAGAATAGTCCCAGCCAAAGTTCTAACCAAACACGTGGAACACCATATACTCTGTCTCTGAGCACCTCCTTCACTGACATACTCATTCTTCCATTAATTTGTTAAACAAAATTTTTCTTGAGTCTACTGTATGATACATTTTTCTTCACCCTAGGGGGGATATAACTAAGAATAAGATGTGGGTTTCACTTACTGCTTAACACAGCAGGTAATGTACATCCATGACTCATTAGGAGAAGAAAGGCTGTAGGACACAGAGGCTCTGTGAGTGGCAAGGGGAATGGTTAGTCCACACTGGTAAATCCCAGAGGACTGTATCATAAGGGGAAGTGTGATGACCTGGGGACATCTTAAAACCCACTTCTCTGAAGATCCTGGAATCTGGGGGCAAAGTCTTGCTTCCTAAGGGTTTGTGATGACTTTTAAGCTCCTGAGATCTACTGATTTTCCCACACTGGAATGCTGAAATAATTGGACCAGCCCTCCCCTCCCACATATATGCCCTGGCTTTGCCACTTGCTAATCCTAGGACCTTGAGAATTAGACCAGTGATTTGAATTTTGAATATCATCTCCTCCTCTTGAATTGCATGCTAATTGCTGTTCTGTTGACCTCATTAGCTTGTGCAGAGTAGAACAACATGCTTGAGGAAAACCCAGTCCCATGAAGGCACAAGACGCCTAGCAGAGTGGGCACTCCACCTGGCAGCTCTCTTTGTCAGAGGACTGCAGTGACTGGTGGAAGCTTCTTTTACCTACCGATGCTGAAAGTCAGGGTGGATGTGATGGTTTCTTCTGGTGTTAGATTCAGAGAACAGGGGCTACAGTCAGTCTCTGCCTTTCTTCCAGAATTTTCTGAGTGAGCTATGGAAAGGATGAAAGGAAAAGTGAAGTAAGGATGTCAATAAATGTCTTTGCTCGGGTCTGGCAAAGTTGGTCAGTGCAGAGTCTCTACATGAGTCACGGGGCTGATGTAACCTCTTCTTATCCTCTCCTTCATTTAGGTCACAAGCCATGGATCACTTAAGTTGATCATGTTGGGGAGGGCCATGGAAGACAGAGAGCTTACAAATAGCTGAATACGAGTTCTAGAAGGGAATAAGAAGGAGAAAGGAAGAGAGTGAAAAGCAAGAGGCAAGGGTACTGTTATATCTTCGAGTTTATCCCCATTGTGCTCTAGGCTCACCTAGGGCTGGTAAGGGCTGGTCCTAGGTAGTAAAACTGATGGAGTTGGGACATAGTAACAGAGTGGAGAGGCACAGGCAGAGTCTAGGGTGATGTGGGAAATGAGTCCTGGGCTGCTGCCACCAATCCACATTTGAATCAAACTCCTGTATCCTGCGTGACAAAACCACAGCAGGTTTCCCTGTGCAGCTCTTTCTGATGCCAAGACTTCCCTCAGTATGCTCATCCTGTCACTTTTTCTTCTGTGAACTCTGCATAGTGCTAACACAGCCAAGCAACACATACAATATCACAAAGAAGCGCTATTGAAAAGTAAATCAATGAGGTGCCACTTGTAGAAAAGAAATGGTGACAACTTGATGTTTGTGAAGATCAGAGTATATTTAAAACAGGCTTAAATGCATAAGAAAGTTTTACTTTAAATTCTGGAGTCCATTTATAGTGCTCTTTTGTGTGCTTCGGAGGAGGGATAAACACAAAGAAGATTCTGCAACCTATTAGTTTGATCCATGCTCTTCTGATAATAGACCAAACCTCTTTCTGAAGTGACTTAGACATCTGACTTTATTATATTCTTTTTTTGTTAGTTTTGCCAATATATGATTATCAACAGCAGAGAAAAATACTTCACGTTATATTAGTCTGATCTCTGTTGCTGTAGAAATACCTGAAGCTGAATAATATATATGAGTTTATCTGCCTCACAGCTTTAAAGGCTGGAAATCCAAGTTTGGGTGGCTCTGTCGGTTGGTTCCTTGGTGTAGTCCCCAAGGCTGTGTCCTAACATGGGCCAGGAATCAGAAGGTAATCTTCAAAACTTCTTCTCAGTGCACAGATTGGTAGACACAAACAGTGTTTGAATTTCAGCTCTGAATTCCTTCCCATCGTTAAGATTCTAGAGTGGTAAGGATCTGAAATAATGAAGTTGTTTCTCTGTTCTGTATTCTGCTTCCTCAGCCTTCATCTCACCTTTTGTCATCTTCCTTGATGTTCATAACTTACTTCTGTCTTAGTGGCTACTTAAGTAGTTTCTCCTATTTCATTATGTAAGACATTTCCTTCATCATACACTTTTGGTTGTTATTATTATATTAATGTAATCTTTTCTTTCAAGATTAAAAAAAATCCCCTCTACTCATTTAAAGAGATAGTTCAACTCTTCTTGCAAAACAAAATCAAATATAATACTTTGGATACATCACATCTTTTTCAAACTGACATTTAAAATAAATTTTAGTTTCAACAAAATAGGGGTAAAGGGAAGGTTTAATGTTTGTGTTATTTTCTGGAAGAATGGTGAGCCCCTAGTGCAAACACCAATGCATAGGGCTGCACCTCGGTGTGGGAAGGGGATAGAGCTTTGCTGCTGTGCTAGGGTGAGAGAGCTGTGAGAGGCAGACTGTCAGAAGGACCAGCATCCAGCCCACTCCAGTCTTCATTCAGGACATGGGAGATTCGAATCGCAATGGAAGCTCCTTGTAACACCATGCTGAATTTCATCTCCTTACTCAATTGCAGTTAGCACTTAATAAATGGTAATCAAGCACCAAGAATAATTATCCTGTTACGTTTCTCCTCCAAAAAGGAAACTTGCTAATGATCCCAGTCTCTTTCATATACATCACATATTTTTCTTCTTTTAAGGGCTTTAGTTTACCCTTGCCCCACAAAAAAGATAAAAAACAACAACAATTTTTTCCTTAAAAACAAATGACAATAACAAAAAATATTCATAGAAAATGATACCAGGATAAATAATAAAATAATCATGTTCTATCTCTCTTTAGAACAAAGAAAGACAAAAATAAAAACAAGAAATACACACACACACACACACACAATTCCCACAAAAACACACAAATGGAAATCAAAATAATCAAAGGCCAGTTAAACAAACCAAAAACCAAAAACCAAGAAACCTAAACAAAGCAAAATGAGGCAAAAGGTCTATAAAAAAATCATTCACTTCTTTTTGTGTTGGTCAAGTGCTCCTGGATATGGAGCCTGCCCTGAAGTGTGGTTAATACAGTGGAGAAAACTGATTTTTCCTTTGCCAATGAGTATGAACTGGAGATAGCTTCTTGGTTAGGAGTAGAGGCCTGTGTTTGCTTTCCCATCACCTCTGACTCTTAACAATCTTTCTGCTTCCTCTTCTGCATAGATCCCTGAGCCCTGAGTGGAGGACCTTGATAAAGACATCTCATTTAGGACTGAGCACTTCAACATCTCCCGTTTTCTCCACATTGACCACACTGTGGGTCTCTGTGTTCATTCCTGTCCTCTTCAAGAAGCAGCTTCTCTGACTGTGTTGAGTGAGGCAGTGACCTATTTTTATAGCAGTGTTTCATTAGGGGTCATTTAATTGCTATGTTCCTTTAGCAGAATAATAGCAATGGCTATAATAACAGCTTGGTTATAGCTTGTGATATGGGTTTTCCCTTAAAGCCCATGACCTATCTAGTCTCAGATTTTGGCCACTTTAGCGGTATCAGGTAGGGTTTCCATCTCATGGAGTGGGCCTTAAATCCAATCAGAGAGTGGGTGATTACTCCTCTAACAGTTGTGGCAGTATTGCACTAGTGTATCCTACAGATAAGTCACTTTCATAGGTTACAGGCTTGTAAGCTCAAAATACTGATCACTACCTTTTCCCTCTGACAGCATGAGGTGTACTTTCCTGTAAAATGAATGTTAGCCAATAGGGGTGAATCTTCTAATTAGGCACAAGATCAACTTCGCCATGTTTGATGAGATATGCAAGTGTTGTTCAGCAATAGGGCCTTACCATCAGGCTGTGAAGCACACTGATGGCCTTGGCTAGAGCCTGTGATATTTGAGGGTTTCCCTGGTGTTACTTTGGTGAATGATTCAACATGTAACCCATTACTGGCACTGCAGGTTGTCATAAGATATCTAGTCAGGGTATTATTTCTTCTATTATTTGGTGACTACATTTAGATTCCTTTCATCTATGTATATATTTAGGAAGCTTCTACAGGAGTAGGCTTCCATATGGCTTTTCAAGTGTGTGTGTGTGTGTGTGTGTGTGTGTGTGTGTGTGTGTGTGTGTGTGTTTAAAGATTTTATTTATTATGTATAGTGTTCTGCCTGCATGTATGCCTGCAGGCCAGAAGAGGGCACCAGATCTCATTACAGATGGTTTTGAGCCACTGTGATTGCTGGGAATTGAACTCAGGACCTCTGGAAGAGCAGCCAGTGCTCTTAACCTCCGAGCATGAGCTGTCATTTTTTTGTTGTTGTTGTTGTTATTGATCTTGTGGTAAAATGAAGTCTCAAAGTAGTTTTAATTTGTGTGTCTTTCATAGCTAAGGATGTTGAGCATCTCTTTTAAGTGTTCCTCAGTTGTTTGTGTTTCATCTGTTGGGAACTTTCTGATTAGATCTATGTGAGGGTCAACATGTGATTTTAGCTGTAGTCATATTTCTTTTATGAACTTGGGTACATTTGTGTTTGGTACATAGATGTTTAGAACTGCAATGTCCTCTTGGTAGATTTATTTTCTTCTATCATGAGTATGTACTCCTTTTCCATTTCTTCTGAATAGTTTTGGTTTGAAGTCTATTTTGCTAGATATTAAAATGGCTATACTTGCATGGTTCTTGAGGCCATTTACTTGGAATCCCATTTTCTATTCTTTTACCCTCAGATGATGTTGATCATTGTTGGTGAGGTATGCTTTTTGCATGCAGCAGAAAGATGGATCCTGTTTTCTAATTCAATCTGTTGGTCTATGTATTTTTATTAGGAAATTGAGAGTTAATAACAAGCAGTGTTTATTTATTCCCATTATTTTGTTGTCATGGTGTGGGTTCTTCCCCATGCTTTTGATTTACTGTTTTGGGATTATTTATTCTTTTGTCTTCTTTGTTCTTTACGCTTAATGTTTTGGTTATTTGTATCATGGGGAATTTCTTTTCTTGTCCTTTCTATTTGGTGTTCTATATACTTCTTGTACCTTGATAGGAACTTACTTCTTTAGATTGGTAAAATTTCTTTCCTTAATTTGGTTAAAACTATTTTCTGTGACTTTGACCCTGATTTCTTTTTCTACTTCTGTCCATATTATTCATAGACTACATCCTTTCGGAGTATCCCAGATTTCTTGGAAGTTTTATGCCTGGGTTCTTTTAAGTTGAACATTTTCTTTGACTGATCTGTCTATTTTTTCTACTTTGGTTTCAACACATGAGATTTTCTTTTCCATGTCTTAGAATCCGTTGGTGACTCAGATGACTCTTATGTGTCACCATGTCAGTTAAAGCTAACTAGTACACTCTATCCCTTGTTATCTTGGAACACAAACACACCACTTTTTTCCCCTTTTATTTTATTTTACAATACTATTCAGTTCTACATATCAGCCACGGATTCCCTTGTTCTCCCCCCTCCTGCCCCCTCCCCTTCCCCCAACTCACTCCCCATTCCCACCTCCTCCAGGGCAAAGCCTCCCCCAAGGACTGAGATGGACTTGGTAGACTCAGTCCAGGCAGGTCCAGTCCCCTCCTCCCAGACTGAGCCAAGCGACCCTGCATAAGTCCCAGGTTTCAAACAGCCATCCCATGCAGCGAGCCCAGGACCCGGTACCACTGCCTAGATGCCTCCCAAACAGATCAAACCAATCAACTGTCTCACCTATTCAGAGGGCCTGATCCAGTTACACTTGATTCCTTGTTCTTAAGATTTCATGTTAACATCATAATACAAAACACAGACAAACTTTTAAAATTCCCACAGTCCCTACATTCTTTAATACTTTAAAAGTCCAAGGTCTCTTAAGTATGGGCTCCAGTAATTAAAACAAAACTATATTATTCAAACAGGAAGACCCAGAACCACAATCAGATTCAAGCAACTCCCAAGTCTCAGTTTATGTCTAAATTCTGTAGCTGAACATTTAACATCTGCCCAACACCACATCTTTTATAGTCGTTGAGCTCCAAAAGGCTTGGGAAGTTCCATTTTCCAGCCATTCACAGCCTATATAGCTTATGCCATAGGCTTAGGCTAGCTTCAGTTAATACCACCAGTCCTTCTTGGATGTCACATGGTCCTGGAATCTCTAATGCCTTAGGGTTTCCAAAGCAACTAAGATTGCATCTTTACCAAAGGCCTCTTCTAGCATTTTCAGAGAGACTTCAGCTCTGCCACACAGTGCCAAGACCTAGCTGCTCACCTTCAAAGCTGCTGGGACCTGGGTGACTCTCACATACTACTTGCCACATTCTTCTGTGAGCTTGAAATGCAACCCACCTCCATGCACTGCTTCTAAGGAACGCTTTCCTACTTCCCCAGTCAAACTCAGATTTCACCTAAATGGCAGTAATCTCTTATTACTCACAGCTAATTTTTTAGCCCTGACCAGCACCCTGTTGTCCAGACAAAGCACACACACTTTCCTAGCACACTTTATTCTTTCTGGTGGCCCCAAGGATACGTTTATCTCTCTTTTGAGTGTGTAGGATTCCTTCAAGCACTTTCTTTGTTATTGGCTTAGTGGTTATGACTTTCTTTAGTTTTGTGTTTGTTATGGAAAACTATGTTCCTTTTCCATTTGATTATAAAGGATGGCTTTCTAGATACAGCAGTCTTTTGGCAGTTCCTGTCTTTTGTGGCTTAGATGCTGTTCTGTGTCTTCTTGGCTATTGTCATTTTTGTTGGGAGACCTACTGTTATTCTAATGGGTACACCTTTATATGTAACTTGGTGCTTCTCTCTTGCAACTTTTAATGTTCTTTCTTTGTGTCTTAACTGTAAAATGAAGTAGGGAGAGTCTTCTCTGGTCTTGTCTGTGTTATTGTATTATTCAATATATTTTCCATATCTTTAGCTTATTGCTTCTATGGAATGATTCACGAGTTTGATCTTTTAGTTGTAAATCTCACTCCTCTGTTTATATTTTCTTATTATTTTATCTTTATTGTTGTCTTTAGGGCCCAATGTCCATTTTTCTATTGCTGAGGTTTTCTACTGAGTTTTTATTTGACTTGTTGATATTTTCATTTCTAAAACTTGAAGTTGATTTTTTTCAGGATTTTTGTCTTTTCTATTGAATTGTTCATATTGTATATTTTTTCCCATTTCGTTCAACTATTTATGTACCTTTTCTTTGAATTCATTGCAGAGTTTATTCATGTTGTCTTCTATTTCATTGACTCTTCTTTATATTTTCTAAGTATTTTTTAGTTTTGTTTATATGTATATGTGTGTATCTGTATGGTGGTGTATGCGTGTGTGAGTGAAAGAGCTTGCAGAATCCAGAAAAGGATGTCAGAGCCCTTGGACCTGGCGTTACAGGTGTGTACTAAGAACTGAACTTGGGTTTCCCCTCTTCCCACATGAGGGTTCAGGACCTAACTCAGGCTGTCAGGCTTGGTGGTGGTGGTGCTTTCACCTTCGGAGTCATCTAATCTGGTCCCCTTCTGAACCACTCTTTCATCTCAACTAGTCCCTTTCTTACTTTCATGACATTTTTCTTTCGTCCACTGAGTTTAATTAGGATTGGCTGTACAAGCATGTGTAAGGGAATGCTTACTTAAGTGTGGGCAACTCACCAAAGCCTATCTCTCTAGAGAAAGTAGTCCTTCCCTCCCCTGGCAACCATTGACTGCCAAGAGCTCCTCAGGAAAGGGTGGGACTATGTGGTGCTTCAGGCATTCATGGTGGAATGTTGAAGGGCCAATTTTGTACTGACCTGTGGTCCGCATAGCTGGTACACGTTCTTGGTTGGAAAGGCTGTGTGCTGATGAACAGCAGTGTCGCACAGCAATCCTCCTTTCATATTCTTCCCGTCTTACATTCTTTCTTATGTTTCCTTAGGTTTTTTTGTCTCCTCTTCAAAGATGGGCCTTGGAGGGCATGGTGTAGGTGTTTGTTTATGGCTGAGTACATGACATAACTTATTCTCAACACACTGACTAAATATGTCTTTGCATTAACCTTTCTCCACCTCAGGAGTGTCTCCACTCAAGAATGAGAGCAGCAATAATCTGTGGGTAAAAACATAAATATTTAGAAGGCAGCTTGACATGATCATTCAGTAAACCAATAGTAGTACGGTCCCCCTGAGGGCCTATGAACTCTCCGTCAGTAAGGTATTGTCTTAGGTTACATACAGATCAAACATATATTCCCATTGAGCAGGCCTTAAATCCAACCAGAAAGTAGTTCTTATCCTTAAAGGAGCCATGCCACTATTGTACCAGTAGGTACATTTTGCTTGGTATGTCAATCTTGTAGCATGGAAAGTCCACAACTGGGGAAGACCCCGGTTAAGTTTTCTCCAATAGTAGCATACATAGCATATTCAGGTATTATGGAGGTTAGCCAGCTGGGAGAGAGCTTCCAGCTCAGTTCCAGCAGACCATTGACAAATATTGCACCATTGTGCCTTAGATTTTGTCATCTTTAATCACCTATCCTGGCTCATTCCCCCCTCTGAGGCATCTCTGGTAATTAGCACCTTGTTTAGCACCAGAGTAGGGAAGACAGTTCTGTACCAGACTATGGCTCCAACCAGATGACATGGAACTCTCTCTAGCTCTGACTCAGTTTGTCTCTTCTAAACAAAAGGGATACCTTCTGCAAACCAGCTCTCATCCTATAATCCTTTAACACTTGCCCTAGGTTCCCAGCATGAGCCACTGTCTTTAGACAAGATCTTAGTCACTAGAGTTGCCTGACTGCTGACTTAACAGGAAGCTTTTTTAAATGGCTTCTTGCTAAGCTCTGGTCAAATGCTTGCTCTGCAAGCATGGTAAGGTTTTCCCAGCACTTAGGTGCTATGCAGAGAGCAGGATTCTTCTCCACTTTGGCTGCAAATCTGTTCAGTGATGACTCCACTGTTAACTGTGGTTTTTGAGTCTCTAGTTTTTCCTTTGGTCTCCAGTCCCACTGAGGTATGCAATTGTTTTGTTCCTTGTGGGGCGTCTCCCCAGCTGAGTTCTGCTCTCTAAATTCTCTGGCACTTGAAGCATGTTTTGAAGAAGTGCTTGTTTTCTGAGGCTCCCTCCGTCTTTTACCTGGTTACTGACTTTGGCTCTTGCACTTACTCTTCATGTAGAGCTAAGACCTCTTGAACAGATTCATTCTGTTTTATTCTCTTGTGTTTCCTCTTCCCTTGCTGTGGGCCTTAAGTATCTTTCTCCTTCACCAGACTCAGAGGATGGCTACTCTTCAACTATCCAGGTCTCTTTCCCTAGATTCTAGCAGTTGTTATGTGTCCTCTGTTTTCTACCTCCTCCCATGAACTCTAGAATACATTTGATCACGGAGCACTCTAGTATAACCTTCTATAAGGCATATGAAATCTTCCAATGTACAGATTTCAATGTTAGCAACATTGTTTTTTTTTTTTTTTTGACTCTTTAGCTTTATGAAGTCAATTTTTCCAGTCACTATTTTTTTCTTCTTTAGGGACTTCTGTCATGAATTTCTTCTTCCTATGTCTTCATTCATAGAATATCACTAATTATTCAAAGCTCTCCATTGCTGTTTCTTTTTTTTGTACTTTTCTAGCTGTCTTTCATCTCCACATGTGTTCCATGGAGAATCAAATTCCTTTGTATTTTTTCAATTTCACAATCATGAAAGTTATATTTTTGCCATCTATTCCTTTCCAAGTCCTCACAGCTCACATTTTTTTTTTTGTTTTGCGATTTTCTCATTACGCTATCACTCAATTCTAATAACTCTCTGCCTAATGGTTCTTATAAAAGCTTTGCCTTACTAAATATTTTCAAGCAATGCATCCACCATTTCGACCTCCCCAGATTTTTCCTATACATTCTTCCTTCTTTAATAATCATGCAATCTCAATTATCCCTTTGCTTCTTGGGTAGATGTTGTGCTAGATTTCTGTTGCTTTGGTTGTTAATTCTCTAGAACAAACTGGTAATTCCTGAATGGGCACCTGAAGGATGTCCAGTTGGTATGTTGAACAGATGACATTAGCTGCCCCGCCATACAACTGAAAAGCTCTCTTTCAATTGCAACAAAAATTTCTATGGACCCCTAACAAAGCCCCTCTTATTCTGTTTTCTTGAAATAGGAAGTAGAAGTTCCTTGGCAAATATTATCGACTTAATGTGCAGCTTGATGCCCATATACCATGCACCATTGTGCATATTTTCCCTTTAGAGTGTGCTCTTGAAGATGCACGTACAATCTTCAAAGGGAAAGCTTTGCTTTTGAAATCTTTCTTATGTGCTTAGCATGGATGAGTCCTGTGTGAATGTGACTGTTTTTGGCCTGCTTTTCTCATACTTGAATGTCCCTTTCATGCCTTTAACAAAATTCAAATGTACATTTTTCTCTCCTTCTTGTTGATTTTTGGAGTAGTTCCCAGGAGCAGATAAAAAGTCATGTCTTACAATCTCCATTTTTTAAACTCTATTCCCTTTCTCTTGAATAGCTTTGGTCAGCTGCTGTGTGAGATATTTCACATGCTGTAGGCACTAAGACAGTTACTCTAAGATCTCTGGCCGCTGCAATTCTGAATCTCTATTAAATTCTCTGTAATAAAAACTCAGTGATCCACATGACACAGAGCATGGGATCCTGGCCAGTGTGATTTTATGGGCTTAGCTGTGTGTACTTGTTAATATTTGGACTCAATACTTATGAAGGCAGAGTTCAGATGCCACCACCTTCAGTGCTGCTCGGTAAAAATAAAGAGGTTTATGAACAAGCAGCCCTTTTTACCCCTCCCCCATAAAATAGATTTAATATTGTTTATTTTCTAGTTTTGGGTCCTAGGAGTATCTTCTTTTTGCCAAATTTTGTTAAGCTTGGAGAACAGATGATGGTTGTTTACTGTACAGGTATATATATTCATGACACATGCCTAACTGCCTGTTTCAAATGCTACAAAAATAATAACCACCCTCACCAAGAGGAGTACAAGACTGAAAAACCTCTAGCTGTCTATTCTCTGCAGCAGAATGCTCTGTCACTGAGTATACCCCTAACTGTTCACAATACACACTTGCTGCATAGTATGCAATGTACTGCATTTAATCTAAAAATACCATGTGACTCATGACATCAGAAGCTTGGAGAAACTGCTTTATGTAGCCAAGTGAATAAACATTGAGGTTAACTCCCTTTTGTGTATGTTCATTTATACAAGAACAAATATGTGGCTTCTCTCTGCAGCAGGCCTTTGTCAAGAGCAAAGGCCCAGTCCTTTAAGGCCACATTCTCCTGTGTGGAGAGCTCAGGCTCTCCTGGCTCCACAAGAAGCCTAGGACTTTAAAGGAGAAGCCTGAGTCAGGTTCAGGCGGCTACCATAGCAAGAATCTAGGCAGACATTTATCGTCAGGGTCAACATCATTAGTGGTCCCTTTGTCTCTTGTCTAGATGCCTTCAGAGCTGGTATGGTCTCCTACTCTCTTTCTGTAGGCCTCTCTCCCCATATTCCATTGTTTACATTTCAGTGTGCTCTTTCTCTGTTGTCTTTCCTGATGTTATATTCTTCTCTTCATTAACTAAACTTCAGAACTGACTTTGATGTGTGAAACCCTGCACATCTGGCCAGACTAGGTAGGGCTCTGACTGCATCTCCCAAGTCACGAGCACCTTGCCAGCTCTCACCACTGCCACTTGTACCTTTGGTTCTTCATGTCTTCTTGAAGTTACCCTGGTGGTGACTCACTTCTGTCTTTATGCTCTTTGCTCAAGTGTGTCTCTATTGATACTTTGCCTTAAGCCCTGTCTGAATGGCCTCCTTTCTCAAAACTATTGTTCCCCCTCCCAGTAGTTACTACTACCTGACATCCTGTGACAGACTTCTGCTAAGTGGCTATTTTATCTCTCCTGGCCCCCTATGATGGTGTCCTTCATAGCAGAACCTTTTGTGCTTGGTTCATGCAAGTATCACAGATGAAGTGATATGGCTTGTGTGTTCAGCGGGTCTTTGTTCAAATACAATTACCTTGTGGATTTAGAGCTCACCTCGGGTTAGAAATCAGAGGGCCTGAGAGTCATCCCATGGTTCAAATGGAAAAGTCCATATAAAAGGCCAGGCGAGGGAGAAGTTGTTAGTTATGGTATCTGAAAAGTGGCCCAGCAGTGGTGGAGAGCAAGAAGTTGTTCTGACAGCTGACAGAAGAGAATGAAAATGTGATCACTACTGTCAAGCAAAGTTAGATATCAGAGAGGGAGAAAAACTGTCAACTTCTGTTGGATTTGGGACACACCTGTCATCAATGTCCCCATTGTGCTTTAGAAATGGAGCCCAGTTAGAGTAGGTGGGAAAACAGAACGTCTAGTTAGAGTAGGTGGGAATGTATAAGTTGGGCAAATAGGAAGGGTGAGAGACACTAATTTGTCAGTTTCTACGTGTTTCATAAATGATTATATATGACCAATTGTTAGCATTGATTGAAAATATGTAATGGTCCCAATTAACTGTGAAGTCCTGAATCAATGGCCTGTTTCATATCTCTGACCTGCTCTGTGGCTACCTGAGGAGCCTTGAGCCCCATGCCTTTGGCATAATACCTTTGTGTATCTGCACACTTGTAAATCTGAATGCCAATTGAAGCTGCAATGCCTTGGTTATAGGCCTTTTGATGTACCACTTCTTTTTTTTTTTTTCAACATAGTTTCTCTGTGTAGCCTTGGCTGTTCTGGAACTCCCTGTAGACCAGGTTGGCCTTGAACTTACAGAGATACGTCTTCCTCTGTCTCCCGAGTGCTGGGATTAAAGGCATGCACTACCATGGCCTGGCTTGATGTACCACTTCTTAAGGTGATCTGTAACTTGCAAAAAAAAAAAATACCTGCAACTTGTAAAAAAAAAAATACCAAAACCTAAAAGAGGCATAGACCTTCTCATATTCATGATCCCGAGTCAGCTCACCTTGCTTGCCCCTGATCTCACTTGCCTTTGGATAGTGATTGAATTTATTATACCCTGACAGGTTCCTGAACAACGTTGGCTTCTTTTTCCCACTGATTATGATGTTGACTTGGATGGTGTCTGTGGCCAGCATGGTCCGGAAGCTAGTTTATGAGCGAGAGGTCCAGATAGAAGAGGTAAATGGCATTGATATTGCCTCTGGGATCATAGGAGAGGATTTGGGGTGTGGCTCTCCACGTGGATCACCTGGTCTCTCTCTTTATTCTTCCTTCCCTTTGCTGAACTCCTTCCTATCCTCTAGCTGAATCTCCCTCCCAGGAAGACAAATTGTTTTCTATGGGAGTTGGAAGGGTTGTCAAAAAAAATGATAGATATTTTTGATTGAGACAAAAGGAAATCCAACAATAAGTACATGAGATTAGAGGAACAAGCCATTGTTGCTCATTGATAATTTTTATAAAACATCACCTTCCACCTTCTTTTCTGGTTTAGATTTATACAAAAAATTCTAATATTTTCTTGTCCTAATATTAAAATTTGAAAATGTCAGACAAATCTTCTTTAAGAATGAGTTTGTAAAGCATCTGGTAAAGATGTGATAGCCTGTTCATCTTCTCAGAATAGTGAAGGCAACTAATAATTGGCATTCATTGTTTGATTACTGGACAGTTACTGAAATACAGGACCCACATGATCAGCTCTTACCACTCTACACATCATTTGCCTGTTTTCAACCACCTACCTACTCAAGGATATCTGTGTTCCTCCTCTAGGTTGGTTTGATCTATGAGCACAGAGGCTGGAGACAGAAGGTTCCAATTGCTATGTTCTCTAATGTACTTACTAAGTGGCCAACAAGGAACCATACCTCAGAGCTACTTAACTTCCTTTCACATGAAGCTATTCCCATTCCCAGAAATATCACCACATGGTATATGAACAAATGGTAGGCTAGTGGAGAAATTAATTTTATTAATTTAAGCAACATCATTTTGTACAATGCCTTCTATAGCCCAGGTAAAGGCCACCTCAGCCAGGGAGTTCATTTTATTTTCCTCCATCATCATTTGCCTTTATTAAACAAAGCTGGCACAAAGAGAGAGGAAAACAAAAGCTAAGAAAAACATAACAAACCTGAGCAATCAGAAAACGTAATAGAACTGTGGCAACCTCGCCTGTAGTCTAAGACATCTGTTCACACCAGTCCTGCCATGGTTCTTACTGATGACACTCTTTCATGTGTAGCTTCAGTTTTCTCACCATGAACATAGTGAATGGTTGTGCTGTCAGGCCTTTGGGAATTCACTGTAGGAGGAAGTGACTTTCTCAATGCCTTTTCCAGAGCTGGGTTGGCAAACCAAATGGTTAACTTTCGCACTAATGTGTTCCTCTTGCTCATGATCTCATCTCATTTTCTCAAGGGTCCACTGTGGTGATAACCCCAGACTTCTTCTTTTCACAGTACATGCGGATGATGGGCCTGCATCCGGTCATTCACTTCCTGTCCTGGTTCCTGGAGAACATGGCCACATTGGCTCTGAGCAGCGCTGCTCTAGCTGCCATTCTGAAGATGAGTGGCATCTTCATGCATAGCGATGCTTTCATCATTTTTCTTTTCTTGCTGGACTTTGGGGTGTCAGCTGTCATGCTGAGCTATTTCTTAAGTGTGTTTTTCAACCAAGCTAACACAGCAGCCTTGTGTACCAGTTTGGGGTACATGATCAGCTTCCTGCCCTATGTGGTTCTGTTAGTCCTACACAACCAACTCAACTGTGCCATTCAGACCCTTCTGGTGAGTGAGATGCTTTGCAAAAATGCAAAGAAAAACCAATAGGTATCCTCTAATCATGATGTACCCCCAGCCTGCCAGTCTGTTTTGTTCTGACTTACGTGGAGCATCTGAGGTCTCTACTCTGTATTCTGCCCACAGATGCAGGACTACAGTAGTGGTTCATTGACTTGCAGTGATGTAGTGGCAGGCCATTAAGAATTGTCAGTTTTCTGTAATGGGGTCTCTCCGAGGATTCTGGGAAGTCAGCATCCTCCTGAAGGAAACATATAACTTTGGATTCTCTTTGTTTCATGCATGGAAAGAAATAGATTTCTGAAGCTATTTTGGAAGTTAAAAATAAGCATTTTTCTTGAAGCATCATGAGTTACATCACATTAAGTGGAAAGATCTCTCCGTTAGCAATGTCAGAATCACTCATCCATTTGAAATGTATGCCCCGAAAAAGAGTGAGAATGCTTTCACGTCTGCAGTATGAAATATGCAGAAGATAGCAACAGATTCTTTCTTGACTCTTGTCTGGCAGGCACTGTGTCTGACACATAGTAGGAATTCAGTCAGTATGGTGGAGATAAACACATCAATATCATAGCAGGTTCTTTACAGAGCTAGAGTTGTGTCTATATCAGCTTGCACCCCCTCTTCTAGTGGGTCAGTCAATGTCCTTAAATAACAATCTGTTAGGAGGTATGACCAGAATCACTTTGAAGAGGATTTAGGGATATTTCAAGCCCATGGATTGCTGGAGTATTTGGGAACATACAACTGGTCAATGTTCAGAAAACAACAGACCATAGGGTGACCTTCCCTTTGTAGATACATCTACAAGGCAATGTCTGAGGTTCAGGAAACACTGGGAAAGAGGGGGTGGAAATATTATAAGAACCAGAGGATCAAGAAGTCTGCTGAGAGATGGTGCACTCTACATATGACAGGGAGCTACGCCGTGAGATAGTGTCCTCTGTATATGACAGGGAAGCTGCACCATGAAGTCTCAACAATATGGTCACCTAAACCAGACATGAAAAATGACACTAGCAGTTGACATTATAAGGTAGCTGAAGGAAATCTCACAAGGCTCCACCCTAGGTGAAGAGTGACAGGCAATTAATGATGCTGGAAGAGGGAAAGAAATCTTCTCTGATCCCAGTCAGATATATATATATATATCTGACTAACACTAAATGGCTCACTAAACTTTATTTATATATATGTGCACATGAGCATGCATGCATGTTTGTGTGTAACAACAGTTAAAAAAAGAGTTCATAAATTTTGGAGAGATTGGGGGAGCACAGGAAGGCTTGAAGGGGGAGAGAGAGTGGTAGAAATTATGTAAATACAGTACTCACATATGAAATTCTCAAAAAAATATCATAAAGGCTTAAAAGAAATCCTCTTTCCAACACGGAATTCTTGAAAGATGAGTGTGTCACCTATTCCTATGGTGGATCATGCCTTCTGTGTTCATCTAGAGTCTCAGAGCAAATTCGTGTAGAACAGCCTTATTCATTTCTCCAACTCCAATTAAGTGACAATTCAGTATTGCATTTGTCCCCTTTTTCTGGCATCAGGAATTGAATCTGGGCCCTGAAAAGTTACAGACAAGTGCTCTACCACTTAAAAAAACCTTTATGTTTTGAGAAAGAGTTCCATTAACTTGCCCCAGCTGGCCTTAAACTCATTCTATATCCCATGCAGATTTTGAACTTGCAATTTTTCTGCCTTAGCACCAAGTAACAGGGATTATAGGCATGCAGCACCAGGCTCAGCTGTTCTGTTTTTTTTTTTTTTTTGGTAGCCACATATACTTAATACAGATATGCACACACAGGATAAATTGTTCTTTTCAATTAGTGTCTGCCACACTGATATGTTCTTATCATCTTCTTGATTAGAGTATAACACACCTGCAACAACTTAAAAGCAATAATTGTGTAATAGAATCAGTCAGGTATTCCTAGAATAAATAACGTAAATGGGACCCTTGCCATCTCCTGCCCATAAACTCCTTACACACAGAATAACTGACGACACAGTGATCTTAGTTTTGCTTGTCACTCAGTCTGTAAGTTTAGGGCATTTGTTCATCCAGCATTTGTTTTGCACATGCAAATGCTTTCCAGCTAGTGATGACTTCTAAATCTGGTACATTGTATTTTAAAAGTATGGTGCTTTTTAGTGGATTTCCTTTTTTGACATAGGACCTCTTCCACTGAAGATAAACTGACAGCTTCCTTTAATACACTCTTTTCATAGTGTAGAATTGTGTAGACATTCATCAGTCTATTCAGAGAGTGCTCCAAGGCAAACATTTAATAATAAGAAATAGTAAATTGCTCTATTCCATTTCCCACTGTTTTGTGTTACATGTTTCTGTATTCAGTGCATTGGATTTATGACACCTCGAGTGTTGCAGTGAAAAGAAATAATTCCTTTTAGCATTAAAAACAAGCTGGTGAGCATGCTTTTCAGAGTGCTCTGACACTGCTAATCCCTTCTGGCTCTGATTTTTAAGCCATCACCAGAAGTAATGCTATCCTTCGAACCTTTGAATTGGGAGGTGTCTTGGTGTTTCTTTGAATTTGGTGTGGTGAGTTTTCTGTGGTCACAATCAAACACTAATGCCTGTTTCCTCCTCCCATCCCCCATCAATCTTGGCAGTGCTTGCTTTCAACCACAGCCTTTGGCCAAGGAGTCTTTTTCATCACGTTTCTGGAAGGACAGGAGGAAGGTAAGAGATGGCCTTTCTTCAGAAGGTGGCTTCATGTGGTTCAGGGTTTGGAAATGTGTAGCTATCAAGCAACTGAATTGGCAGAAAGTCTTGCTACCAAGTGAAAAATTTCGAAGGACATCCTGATATTGAGTTTTGCTGATAGGGAACTTCTCCTTACTTAGTGGTTGTGGTCCTGAGAACAGTAAAAATATTCACATCAGAGCATCTCTTGTTGCAGATACTACCCAAGTACAGCAGTAGATCCAGGCTAGTGTATAGGTCTTACTTATGGTACACAGTCAATCTGTTGATCTTCTAGATTCTTCTAAGATTGAGGGTGGGCACATGCTTTCCATCTGTTAGACTGTGGTTGAACTAGGACAAGTCTACTTGGAGCCTTTACCACCTCTTCTGTGCCCACCTTCATTATTTTCTTGAAGTTGAATTAGCAAAGAAAAGGTCAGAACTATCACCTCCATTTTCTATACATATTTACCTATATATCCAGCTTAAATAATTTTTTTGAAATAAGTTCTCTAGTTCAGGTTAGAATCGAGCTCCCTGTGTAGCTGAGGATGACCTTGAACATTGGATCTTCTTGCCAGCACTTTCCAAGTGCTTGGATTACAGGTATACATAACCACATTTGGTGTACACAGTGTTAGGGACTGAACCTAGGACTTGGTGTGTGCCAGGCAAGTAAGTTTACCAACTGAGTTACATCTCCAGCCCCTTAAAATAATTTAAAAATGTATTGGCTGCACCATTTTACTTACATTGTGATTTTTTTCATCATGAACTCCTTAAGTAAGAACATATGCTTTTTTAGATGTTCATGTGGTTTTGAGGTGTGCTTTGGAAATAGAAGAAAATATAAGCCATAGGTAAAACTCCACATTGGATGTTATTGCTCTGGCCAGTCACTTTGCACTATTGGATTCATCTAACTTTTCCAGTAAAGTATGTTAATATGCCCTTTTGATCTTAAATGGTTTCTTCCTCCATTTTCCTCCAATTGATCTTCAAAGTTAAGACTGGACCAAGAAGATATAGAAGAAAAGTAGCCATAATTAAATCAATTGATTATTTTGGTCCAAATGATAGCAAGTATACATTGGTTAAAATTTTTTAAAGCTGGGTTCTAACTTAGTGCCATAGGGAGCAGAAAGAAGAATAATGTTCTCAATTTATATTATAATCCAGGAATAAATTGCAAACATCAGAAAATAATGATTTTTCCATCCTAGACCTTCTATATATTATTTAACATATATTCCTAGAGCAGAGTATTATATAATTTAAAATTTTATTAAACAATACTTTTTCTTCATAAGCATAAAATTGCTCTTTATTAGGTCAGTGAAACTAGATATAAATGACTTTCAGAGTGTTTTGGAGTGTTGGTGATTGACACGACACTAATGGTTGCTCATGGTTCCCTTTGAAATAGAGATGAGATTACACAAGCTAACGATGCCTTTGAAGAGTTAGCATTGCTGGTATCAACTTGCTTTTTGTTTTACATGAGGCTCCTATAGAACCAGTAAACTCCCTTATCAAACTTACAGTAAAAAAAAAAAAAATAGGCCCATGTAACTCTGTCCTTTCTTCTCTGGCCAGGGATCCAGTGGAGTAACATGTACCGAGCTCCAGAGCCAGGGGGCATGACATTTGGCTGGGTCTGCTGGATGATTCTATTTGATTCAATCCTTTATTTTCTCTGTGGATGGTATTTCAGCAACTTGGTCCCTGGTAAGAAGTCTTCATTTTTATAAGACAGCAAAGCAAACTTTAAACAGTCCTTACACCTATGCAGTGAATGTTATAACGATTACCATTCATAGTAGCTATCTGAAAGAGAGGTCTTAAGAACCACTTTTAAAGGAGCTATAAGCTTTAGGAATATGTATATTCTGAGTAAAGGCCAAAGGCCAGGTAAGTTATCACAGGATGAGTAAAAGGGAAAGTTCTTGGAACCCACCAGCAGCTCTCAATGGTGGGCTTCTGTAGACTACACAGAGACAAGCTCTGTTTTCTAAGGACAAGTGTGTGAAGGAAGTGGTCATGAGGACAGTCAGGCAAAGGAGTCTGGGGCCTCTGGAGGTGTTGGCTTGCACATATCTAAGATATCTAGGGGGATCAGTAATAGGGTAGGGGAAGGGTATATGGAAAGAACTCATCTGAGGGCAGTCTAGGAAAGCAGACATGGTAGAAGATGTTGGAATAGTGGGCTAGAGGAGGGACACTTAGGAGTCACTTCCAAACCCAAGCCTGTAGGTAAGGTAGTGTCCTAGATAAGGATTTCTCTGAATGTAACATGCTTCTTCTTTAATGTGGCAGGCATGACCTGGAGGCAGGGGGATGACACCTGTCACAAGGAGGGAGGGGCAAGACAAGAGTAATGTATTTCTCTGCTGAGTCATGAGAGACAGAAGAATACATTTACCATTTTGGTTCAGGCTAAAAGGCAAAAAAATTACTTTGTAATTTTGAAAAACATTTTTAGAATTGACACATGGATGGTATTATATTTTATTGAATTTTCTTGTGACTCTGGCTCTATACTTTCCAGAAGAATGGACTTGTAACTTTTAAAATTAAAACTATAAATACAGATTACAAACATGCAAATGAAAACAGAGGGATGGATGGAAAAATAAATCACTTTTTCTTTTACTGTGAAAATCTATTTAATAGTCAGGGAACTCATGGAATTCTTGATGACTAGCACACATAAAGTATAGGTCATTGAAAAGACATTTTCAGTGGTATAAAAATATGGCCTCAAGAATAGACATAAGGTATCAACTCACCAGGTAATTTATTTTTGAAAAAGTAGGATTGCATGAAATTAGAAAGTAATAAAATGAACCTAGAAGGCCAAAATTGGCAAGAAACTGGATGAGAAGTTGGATAGTGAAGAAGTCAAGTAATGCAATAAAAGGATGCTTGTGATGGGCTGTGATGTTCCTTTATAGAGTGAGAATGCAGTCATGAGAACAGAGAAATGAGCAGAGGGGCTGGAGAGACAGCTCAGTTGCTGAGTGCTTGCTGCTCTTGTAGAGGACCCTAGTTCAGTTCCTAACACTTCATGCTGGGCTGTTGACAACCACCTGGGACTCTAGCTCCAGGGCACCTGACATCCTCTTCTGGCATCTGTCAGCTGTCAGCACCGTACTCTTGTGCTCATATTCACACACACACACACACACACACACACACACACACACACACACACACACACACTTAAAAATAAATCCTAAAATATACAAATTATTTTTTAAAAGAAAGAATTGCGCCAAGCTAGACATAGTAGCACAGCTCAGGAATTCAAACATTTAGGAGGCAGAGGCAGTGGATCATGGGTTCAATGCCAGCCTGAGTTACATAGAGAAATCCTATTTTTTTAAATGGGGACCCAACAGGGAAGGAGGAAGAATCAACAGAAATAAAGATAAAAAAGGCTAATGGATCTTGAGGCTCTGTTGGTGCAGGGCCACTCACTGCTCCTTGGAGGAGCCCAAATCAGCTAGAACTAAAGGCAATCAAGAAGGATCACCAGAAGAGAAGCTGTATGTCTTGATCATCACACAACACACATGACTCCTAAGAAGAAAGTATCTGGATAGAGCACTCCAAGGACAAAGAAAAGAGCCTCACAATAACAATGACCTTCAAAATGAGGCTACCCTCAGCAGTGCTGAGATCAAATGTGTACAAGGACCAAGAATTTTCTGACTTCTTTTCCACTGTCAAAACCTGAGGTACAAGAATCCCAACATCCTCATTAAGGATTGTATTGATGTGATGAGAATATAGCCAAAAGCAACTCAGGGAGGAAAGCATTTATTTCAGTTTACTATTCCACATTACAGTACATTACAGTCCATCACTGAGGAAAGTTAAGGCAGGAACTCGAATAGGTAAGGAACCTGGAGGCAGGGGCTGATGTAAAGGCCATGGAGGAATGCTGCATTCTGGTTATTCCCTATGACTCGCTCAGCCTGCTTTCTTGCAGCACCCAAGGCCACGGGTCTAGAGGTGGCACTACCCACAATAAGCAGGGCCCTCCCACGTCAATCACTAATTAAGAAAATGCATCAGAGGCCTGCTTATAGGCCAATCTTATGGATGCATTTTCTCAGTTGTGGCTCCCTCTTCTCAGCTGTCTAGGTTTGAGTCAAGTTGACAAAACCCAACCAGAACAATTGGCTCCTTGCCAACTTGAGATACAAACACATGATTTATTTAACCATATACTTTCCTTTCTTATTCATCCCCAAGGTCCCATGCTAATATCAATATCACAGTATAAAACATCCCAAGTTTTAAAAGTTCCATAGTCTTAAAAAATCCCAACACTTTAAAAGTTCAGTTTCTTTAAAATGTCCAAAGTCTCTTTAAGAGACAAAAGTTTCTCTAAAATTCTAAGGTCCCTTATATGTGGGCTCCTGTAAAAGTAAAACTAAGTTACATTCTTACTGCGAGAAGGTAGAAGCAAAGCAATGCTACAATTTAATCAAAGCAAAGCCAAAGTGTAAAGTATTACATTTTTGATGTCTGGGACCTATCCACAATCCTCTGGGTTCAAAGGGCCATAACAACAGCATTTCTCTGGCTCTGCCATCCATAGCACACACAGCTTGTCTCATAGGCTCAGGCTGGCTCTATTTCGCATGTGCTGTGGGGCTGTTCTTTTTGGTCTTTCCATGGTACTGGGATGTCCAAAATGCTGGGGATCCCCTGAACCTGTACTACCACTTCCACAATAGTCTTTCCTGGGCTGTCTTCAAAGACTCTGACCCTGCCCCAAGCCTCAGTTGCACTTCATGACCCCTTCATGCCTTTAAAACTGATATCACCTGGGAGCCTCAAATCACCAAATTTGGCTGGCAGCATGATGTACAACCTTGGAGACCTCTAGACAATTGAGTCTGTGTGCCGATTCTGAGGAAATACTCCCAGCTTTAAGGTTCTTGATGATTTTGGTTTCTTCTTTATTTTCCTTTTATTCAAAAATAGATTCTTGTCTTAGTTAGGGTTTCTAACTATGCTATGAAGAGACACCATGACCAGGACAACTCTTACAAAGGAAACATTTAATTTGGGGTGGCTTGCTTACAGTTTTAGAGGTTCAGTCCATTATCATCATGGCAGGGAACATGATGGCATGCAGGTAGATGTGGTTCTGGAGCTGACAGTTGTTATATCTTGACTCAGAGGCAGCAGAAAGTTGACTGGCTGCTACACTGAGAGAAGCTTGAGAAAAAGAAACATCAAAGCCTGCCCCTACAGTAACACACTTCCTCCAACAAGGTCATACCTCCTAATAGTGCCACTTGCTTTGGGGGCCATTTTCTTTTGAACCACCACATTCCATTCCCTGGCCTCCATGGGATTATAGCCATACATAATGCAAAAAATGCATTCAATCCAACTTCAAAATTCTCCATAGTCTCAACAATGTTTAAAAGTCCAGTCTCTTCTGAGATACATGGCAATCTCTTAACTGTAATCCCCCATGTAAAAATCAAAATAAAAAAGCATATTACATACTTCCAATATATAATGGCACAGGATATATGTTATCATTCCCAAACACAGGGAAGGGAACATAATGAGGAAACACTGGGCAAGCAAGACCAAAAACCAGCTGGGCAAATTCTAAACTCTTCATCTCCATGTCTGATGTCGAAAATGCTCCCCCATCTCCAATTCCATTCAGCTTTGTTGACTACAACACACTTCTTTCTCTTGGGCTGGTTCAACTCCCTGTTAGTAGCTCTCCTCGGCAGGTATCCTATGTACTCTGGCATCTCTAACATATTGGGTTCTCCAAAGCAATCCAGGCTGCAACTTCACAGCTTCAGACAATGAATGGCCTCTCTATTGAGCCTCCAGTCAGGGACACCCCTGATAAATGCCTGGCTTTAGCAGCTGTCTTTAGGCCCAGAGGCAGCTTACATAACCAGTTTCTTCTATCCTTAATGCTAAAGCCAGAACCACATTGCTGAAGCTGCCAAATTCTGCTATTTACTGGGGCTGGAACATGGCTCCCATGTTTAATTATGTCTTCATCAGCTTTTTGTTTTCCTTTTACTATCTAAGCATGGCTGTCCTTGAACTTGATCTTTAGACCAGGCTGGCCTCAAATTCAGAGATCCACCAGCCTCTGCCTTCCCAGTGCTGGGATTAAAGGCCTGCGCCACCACACTGGGCTCTAAACTTTTCTTAACTTCTTTTCCCAACATTGGAAATTTAGCTGAGTGGAATCTTGCCCTGAGGTCACCACTCCCTTTATTCTATTTATTAATCTGTTTAACCCCCAGAACACAGGACTTAGCTCTGTTCTACTTCCTGGTGCTCTTTTTCTCCTCAAATATTTTTCCTTGCTCAGCTTGCTCCTTTCATTATAAATCTTCATTAGAGTTACCACTTATAACCACATAACAGAGTCCATACTAGGCTGTTTTGAGATTTCCTCTATCAACAGAATTAGTCTAAAACTCTTCACCTAGCTTCAGGCAGACTCTTTGGACAAGGGTAAAAGGCAGCCTCATTCTTCACCAAAATATCTCATGAACAATCTCTAGGCAACATACTAAAATTCTTCTCTGAGCCTTCTTGAGTGAACCCTGTACAGTTCAAATAACTCTTAGCACCCCTGTTTCCCATGCTCCTACTAGTATGGACCATTAAGCAGTGCTTAAAACAACTCTACTGCTTTCCTAACCCAGAGTACCAAAGTCCAAACAAACACATGGTCTGGCCTATTACAGCAATACCCCAGTCTCTGGTACCAAAATCTGTATTGGTTAGCGTCTCTATTGCTGTGAAGAGACACCATGACCACAGCAACTCTTACAAAGAAAGCATTTAATTCTGGGTGGCTCACAGTTTCAGAGATTCTGTCCATTATTATCATGGCAGGGAGCATGATGGCATGCAGGCAGACATGGTGCTTACATCTTGACTCAGAGGTAACAGGAAGTTGACTGATTGTTATACTGAGGGAAGCCTGAGAAAAAGAGATGTCAAAGCTTGCCCCCCCAGTGACAGACTTCCTCCAACAAGGCCATACCTCTTAATAGTGCCACGTCCTTTGTGGGCCATTTTCTTTTAAATCACCATAATTCTTTCCTCATACAGTAGTATGTCCCGATTTTAGTTTCTCTTTCTCCTCCCTCTACTTTTATCACTTTCTTTCTACCTCCCCTCCCCTCCAGATCTACTCCCTTTCTGTCTTTGATTAGAAAAGAACAGGCAGGCTGGGCGGTGGTGGTACATGCCTTTAATCCCAGCACTCGGGAGGCAAAGCCCGGTGGGTCTTTTTGAGTTCAAGGCCAGCCTGGTCTAAAGAGCAAGACCCAGGACAGGCACACACACACACACACACACACACACACACACACACACACACACACACACACACACACACACAAAACCTTCACAGAAAAACCCTGTCACAAAAAAATAACAGACATCTAAGAGGTGACAGCCAACAACCTGACAAAATAAAATACTAATAAGATGAAGCAAAAACTATTATATTGAAATTGTACAGAGCAAACCAACAGGAGAAAAAGAGTCCCAAGAGCAAGTACAAGTCAGAGATACACTCATTGTCACAGTTAGGAGTCCCATAAAATTACTAAGCTAAAAGATATGATATACACACAAGGGACCTGACACAGACCCATGTTGGCTCTCTGCTTGATGCTCCAGTCTCTGTGAGCTCATATACACTTGGCTTAGTTGACTCAGGGCACCTTGTTCTCCTGGTGTCTTCTATCCCCTTTGGTTCTTAAATTTTCATGATACCCTGTGAGCTCTGAGGGAGGAATTTGATGGAGACATCCCATTTATGCTCTCTTCATAAAATGTCTGGCTGAGGGTCTCTGCATCTGTTCCATTTGCTGCTGGTGGAAGCCTCTCTGATGACTACTGGATAAGATGTCATTGATACATGTATCTAACAGACTAGCATTAAGAGTAATTTTATTGATACATTTTAAGATTATTTTTACCAATATTATTTGGTTTCACCCTAGGTCTCTGGTCTCCCTAGTCTCTGATTCTTGGTTACCATAGAAGTGTCAGATATGGGTTCCTTCTTGTAGAGTGGGACTTAGGTCAAGTAAGACATTGGCTATTCCCACAAGTTCTATGCCACCATAGATTTAGCATACTTTTCAAGCAGGACAGATTGTACATCAGAGGTTTTATGGCTGGGTTGATGTCCCCATTTCTTTCTGGGTAGCCTATAGAGTACGTTCCCACACCAAAGGCACTAGAACGTAGGGGTGATGATTCCATACAGGGACCATCTCCACTTCACCATGTTCAATGGGTTGTGTGGGGCCCTGCTGTCAGTTTGCAGAGACTAGCCTTTTGTCTTAGCAACAGCCTGGGTCATTTGGGGATTTCCATGAGACCCCCTTGGCCAACAACTCAATTGAATGCAACCCAGTCCTGCTGGGTTGGAAAGCCTTTGGAAAGCCTTACCTGGCAGTAAATGGTGGCCGGATGAGACTCCATATCCCTCATTACCAGGAGTCTTCATTAGGATCACCCTCATAGATTACAGGCAGTTTCCCCTGCACTAGTTTTCCACACCACCCCTGTAGAGCCCCCCAGTTTCAGCCATCTCGGCCCATACTCTCTCCTTTCACCTCATTCCCTCATCTAATCTCTCACCCCCATCTTTACCCCCTCCCAGACTATCCATGTATTCTATTCTACTTTCCTCTCCCATGAAGATCCATGCATTCCCCCCATAGATTCTTCCTCTTTACCTAACCTTTCTGTGTCTACTGATTGTAGCTTGGTTATCATTTACTTAACAGCTAATATCCACTTATAATAGAATACATACCATATTTATCTTTCTGAGTCTGGGTTACCTCACTCAGGATGATTTTTTTCCCTAGTTCCATCCATTTACTTACAAGTTTCAAGATGTCATTTTTAAAAAATAGCTGTTTAAGTCAGGTGGTGGTGGTGGTGCACGCCATTAATCCCAGCACTGGGGAGGCAGAGGCAGGTGGGTATTTGTGAATTTGAGGCCAGCTTGGTCTACAGAGTGAAATCCAGGAAAGGCACAAAGCTACATAGAGAAACCCTGTCTCGAAAAACCAAAAAAAAAAAAAAAAAAAAAAAAAAAAAAAAAAAAAAAAAAAAAAAAGCTGTTTAGTTAAACAAGTGTCCTTGTGGTAGGATGGGACATCCTTTGGGTATATGCCGAGGAATTATATAACTGAGTCTTTTTTGTTTTGGTTTGTTTTGGTTTTGGTTTTTCGAGACAGGGTTTCTCTGCATAGCTTTGCGCCTTTCCTGGAGCTCACTTGGTAGCTCAGGCTGGCCTCTAACTCACAGAGATACTCCTGGCTCTGCCTCCCAAGTGCTGGGATTAAAGGCATGCGCCACTACCGCCTGGCAAGCTGAGTCTTGAGGTAGATCAATTCCTAACTTTCTGAGGAACTGCCATATTGATTTTCATAGTGCCTGGACAAGTTTGTGGCCCCTACCAGCAGTGGAGGAGTGTTCCACTTGCTCTACATCTTCACCAACTTGAGTTGTCACTTGTGGTATTGATCTTAGCCATTCTGACAAGTAGATTCTGATGGAATCTCAAAATATTTTAGACTTGCATTTCCCTAATAGCTGAGGATGTTGACCATTTCTTTAAGTGTTTCTCAGCCATTTGACTTTCTTTTATTAAGAATTCTCTGTTTAGGTCTGTATCTCATTTTTAATTTGGATTATTTAGTTTTTGATATCTAGTTGCTCAAGTTCTTTATATATTTCTGATATTAGTCCTTTATCAGATATTGAATTGGTAAAAATCTTTTCCATTCCCAAAGGGATAGGATGCCACTTTGTCCAAATGATGGTGTCCTTTGCCTTACAGAAGCTTTTCAGTTTCATGAGGACCCATTTATTCATTGTCATTCTTAGTGCCTATGCTATTGGTGTTCTGTTCACAAAGTCTACTCCCTTGTCAAGGCTATCCCCCACTTCCTTCTTCTATCAGGTTTGGTCTATCTGGCTTTATGTTGAATTTTGATCCATCCAGACTTGAATTTTGTGCAGGGTGCTAAGTATGGATATATTATCATTCTTCTACATACAGACATCCAGTTTGATCAGCACCATTGTTGAAGATGCTGTCTTTTTTTCAGGGCATATTTCTGGCTTCTTTATAATAAACCAGGTGTCCATAAGTATGTAGATTTATGTCTGGGACTTCAATTTGACTTTTGATCAACATGTCTGTTTTTATGCCAATACCATGTAGTTTTTATTACAATAACTCTGTAGTACATCTTGAAATCAGGAATGGTTGAGAACTTTAGCAGTTAAGTTCAGGCTTGTTTTAACTATCCTGGGTTTTTTGTCTTCCCATATGAAGTTGACAATTGTCCTTTAAAGGTCAGTAAGGAATTGTGATAGGATTTTGATGGGGATTGCATTGAATTTGTAGATTGCTTTTGGAAGGACAGCCATCTTTACTATGTTAATCCTACCAATCCATAAGCGTGGGAGATCGTTCTGTCTTCTGATATCTTCTTCAAAGATTTGAAGTTTTAATCATACAAGTCTTTTACTTGCTTGGTTAGAGTTACCCCAAGATATATTATGTTATTTGAGGCTATTGTGAAAAGTGTTGTTTCCCTAATTTCTTTTTCAGTCCACTTGTCATTTATATATAGGAGAGCTACTAATTTTTTTGTGTGTGTTTATCTTGTATCCAGCTACTTTGCTGAATGTGTTTATCAATTGTAGGAGTTCCCTGGTGGCATTTTTAGGATCACTTATGTACACTATTCTATAATCTGTAAATAATGGTACTTTGACTTCTTCCTTTCCAATTTGTGTCCCTTTGATCTCCTTTAGTCGTCTTATTGCTCTAGCTAAAACTTTACCATATTGAGTAGATATGGAAAGAATGAACAACTTTGTCCTGTTCCTGTTTTTAGTGGAATTGCTTTGAGTTTCTCTCCATTTAATTTGATGTTGGCTATAGCTTTGTTTTAAGTTACCTTTATTATGTTTAGGTATAGCTCTTGTACCTTTACACTCTCTAGGACTTTTATCATGAAGTAGTATTGGATTTTTCCTTTGATTTCTTTGATGAATACATAATGTCCTTCCCTATCTCTTTTGATTAATTTTGGTTTGAAGTCTATTTTGTTGGGTATTAAAATGGGCTACACCAGTTTGCTTCTTAGGTTTATTTACTTGGAATGTCTTTTTCCAACCCGTTTTCCTGAGTTAATGTGTATTCTTGATGTTGAGCTGTGTTTCTTGGATGCATCAGAAGGATGGATCCTATTTTCATGTCCATTCTTTTAATCTATGTTTTTTATTATGGAATTTTGACCGCTGGTATTGAGAGATATCAATGACCAATGATTGTTGATTCTTGTTATTTTGTTGTTGGTGATGGTGGTGTTGGTTTTGGTGTTGAGGTGTGTGTGTGTGTGTGTGTGTGTGTGTGTGTGTGTGTGTGTGTGTGTGTTTCCCTTATTTTGGATTTGCTAGTGTGAGATTATTTATTTTCTGTGTTTTTATGAGTGTAGTTAACCTCTTTGTTTTGGAATTTTCCTTCTAGCATTGTCTATATGGCTGGATGTTTAGATAGATATTGTTTAAATTTGACTTTATCTTGGAATATCTTTTCTCCATCTATGGCGTTCGAAAGTTTTGGTAGGTATAGTAATCAGGGCTGGCATCTGTGGTCTCTTAGAATCTGAAGCACATTTGTTCACATCCTTCTGGCTTTTATAAAGAAAGACAGGTGAAATCATTCAGAAATCAGAGGGTAATTCTAATAGGTCTGCCTTTATATGTTACTTGATCTTTTTCTCTTGCAGCTTTTAATATTCTTTATTTGTTTTGTGCATTTAATGTTTGAATCATTATGTGGCAAAAGAACTTTCCCTCTGGTCCAATCTATTTGGTGTTCTGTCCGCTTCTTGTACCTTTAAAGGCATCTCCTTCTTTAGATTAGAAAAATTTTCTTCTATGGTTTTGTTGAAGATATTTTTTGGGCCTCCGAGTTGGGATTCTTCTCCTTCCTCTATTCCTATTATTCTTAGGTTTGGTCTTTTCATAGTGTCCCAGATTTTCTGGATGATTTATGTCAGGAGTTTTTTAGATTTAACATTTTCTTTAGCTGATATATCCGTTTCTTTTATAGTGTCTTCAGCACCTGAGATTCTCTCTTCCGTCTCTTGTATTCTGCTGGCAAAACTTTTTATTTTTTCCAATTTTTTGTTTGTATTTTCCTGACTTTCTTTAAGAGATTTAACAATTTCCTATTTAAGGATCTCTATCATATTCATATAGTTGGTTTTAAGGTCTTTTTCTTGTGCTTCAGCTATGTTGGTATATTCAAGGCCTGCTGTGATAGGATAGCTGAACTCTGGTGGAGACATATTGGCTGTTATTGATTGTTCCTTTGTGCTGGCATCTAGGAATCTGGGTTTAAATAGGTTTTATAGGTCTAGGTGCTGATTTCTGTATTTGTGGGTTTTTTTTTTTTTTGCTCTTTGCTTCCTGTTTTCTCCCTGGATTTTAGGAACATGTGATGGCTGTTAAATGTTTTCCTGGCTTGCTCAGCTGGTGTGTTCGCAGGAAATGCCCAGTGGTGTTGGAGGCTGGGAATCCTGGAATGAATTGGAAGAAGGAAGGTTGGAGGAGGTGTAGGTCTTTGTGATCTCTTGGGCATGGGATCAGAGAGGAAAGGGAGACCACAAGACATCCAGCTACAGAGCTAAGGATGAGAGTTGGGGGATTGGATCTCAGAGCAGTAAGAGAGGTGTGGGTTTTTCTTCTGTCTATTTGTTCCTCTGGGAGGAGCAGCCCTTGGGTTAGCAGGGGGTGTCTGCTAGGGTTGGGTCTGGGACAAAGCAACAAGTTAAGGGAGGGAGGTTAGAAGGGGAGAAGATTTGTAGAGTTCACAGGAACTGGAGCAGGGCATGGGGAAAGGCTGCCATGGGTGTTTTCCTGCAGAGTTGGGCTTGGGTGTGGGCGATCAGATCTGGGAGACAGAGTGAGTGATGCTGATCTCTTCTTAATCACCACCAATTTCTCATCTCTAGTTAACCATCATCAAATAATTTTCCCAGGAAAACAAAAGTTTCACATCAGTGGTGCTGGTCTCTTGTTAATTATGACAATTCTTCAGGCTCAGCTGACCATAACCACAGATTCTTAACTCAAAAAAAAAATCACATGAATGACCCTGATATTATCTTTATTTCCTTCTGAGACGTCACAAGCCAGGCTTCCATCATCTCCACTGCACTCAGCATTATCTTCATTTCCCACAGAACAGCTCATGGAGATCTGAGCACATATTGCTTTTCCAGCTCAAATTTCAAATGCTAC
This sequence comes from Peromyscus maniculatus bairdii, assembly GCF_049852395.1. Lineage (NCBI taxonomy): Eukaryota > Metazoa > Chordata > Mammalia > Rodentia > Cricetidae > Peromyscus > Peromyscus maniculatus. The sequence continues at coordinate 12,660,524 of NC_134861.1, forward strand.
CACAATCCTCCAAAAAAACCACAATCAGATCTGTCATAGCAATATCCCATACCATGGTACAAAGTTTCGTCTCAGTGAAGGTTTCTATTGCTGTGGTCAAATACCATAATCAAAAGCAACTGAGAGCAGGAAGAGCTTACTTTAGCTTACAGTTCTATACCTCAGTCTATCCTTAGGTGATAACCTAAGGAGTCAGGGCAGATACTCAAACAAGGCAGGAGCCTGGAAGCAGGAGCTGAAAAGCAAAGGCCACAGAAGATTGCTTAAGACTTTTTGCTCATGGCTTGCTCAGCATGCTTTCTTAGATCACCCAGTACCATCTGCCTATGGGTAGCACTATCCACAAGAGTAAGAGCCCTAGAATGTCAATCAGTAATTAAGAAAATGCACCATAGGTGTGCCAATAGGCCAATTTTATGAGTGCATTTCCTCAATTGTGGTTCCCTATCCTCAGATGTCTAGGCTTGTGTCAACTAGCACACCATGGACAGTATGGATCTATATTGTAATAGACCAAAAAAGCTATTTAGTAGGTGTATCCCCCTAATTCTCACTGAAATGTGTTTCTTTGACTGAATTCTAATGGAATAAAATATACAAGTCGGTAGTCTAGTGTAGAATCAAGATTAATCACGCCAGAGTAGTCAGTATCACCAGGCTCTACGCATTCTGAGGGAGGGACCTCATTGTAGAACAAGCTTCAGGAAAAAGAAAGACTTTTTTTGTGTGTGTATGTGTGTGTGTGTGTGTGTGTGTGTGTGTGAGAGAGAGAGAGAGAGAGAGAGAGAGAGAGAGACAAAGAAAAAGACAGAGACAAAGAGACAGAGACAGCAAGAGACAAAGAGATGAAGAGAGACAGAGAGACACAGAGGGGCCATGTTGGCCATGTCTCACTTCCACATGCCTTGGTGTAATGGTGTTGAACTTCTCATGTAGTAGGATAGTAGCTGTTACTGGCAGAGAAGGTCGGCTTTAGTCTTGTTACTGTTATCATAGTTGTTAGTTTCCAAGATGAGTGGTGTCCCCACATGCTAAGTACTGGCGACTATGACTACTCTTCCAGGAATCTGGGCTGCTATGGAGCCAGGTAGAAAATGGTAGCTGGCTGAAGAGCAGGCGAGAGAAGAGGGGCCAAGGTATAGGCAAAAGGCTGTTCAGAAGGACCTAGAACTTTCTAGTTGCCCATGCTGGCAGAGGGCCAGGTCCTTGGCTCCACCTCTGTGTCCGCTGTGTTTTCAATGCAGAAGGAAGATGAGGACAGCCAACACCATTATGTCTTTAGTGCCCAGGGCCAGCTCTATAGCTCTCAGAGGCAAGATGAAGTGTGTGTAGGAGACAGGATGCTGAATGTTGAGATGCATGCTCTGTGCACAAAGAAAGGGGTAAAACCACAAGAAAATAGAGGTAGCAAGAGGAGGGCATAAACCCATGATTATTTCTAGTTTGTGCATGAGAGTCAATTGAAAAAAAATGAATGGTTACAGATATGCAAAATTCAGGAGCATTGCTACACAACAGCAGTGAAAACAGAGCTGAGCAGTGAAGAGTTTCACTCTCTAAGCCATAAGACAAAGCACCTCACTTTGAATCTGATGTGATAATGCATATCACATAAAAATAAAAAATGTAGGTGAGCCTCACTTAGTCTTCAGTAAATGAAAAAGGAGGCTGTGTTATTGAACAGGAACACTCATTATTACAAGTTATGTTGATTTTTCTGCAAATAAATGTACAGATTTTATAGTTTCAAATTCTGTGACTTTTCATATGAGCATTATGTTAATTTAATATGGTGAAATGTACATAAATCATTTAAGTAGAAAGTTCCCAAAGTAGTAATTTGTGTTCAATTGAATGTTTCTGAAAGATATCTAAAAATATAAATTTACAACAAAATCAAAATTGTTAAATAATAATGGGAAATGGTAGAGGCTGATAATTATGCAAAATCTTTCTGTGCATTGATCAGAATTAAAATAGTGCAATACTTATATAAATTAGGTTGAGTAATTGAGGGGCCAGAGAGATGACTCAGTGATTAAGAGCATGTCCTCCACTTACAGAAGATTGAAGTTTGTCTTAGCACCCATGTTGTGAAGCTCACAACCAGCTGTATCTCCAGCTTCTGGGATATCTGATGCTTTTTTATGGCTTTCATGGGAACTTCACTTTCATAATACACACACACACACACACACACACACACACACACACACACATACACACTCACACAGAGGGAGAAAGAGGAAAGAGACAGGGAAAGACAGAAACAGAAAGAGACAAAGACAGAGAGAGAAAAAGAGACACCCAGAGAGACAGAGAGATACTTAAACACACACACACTCTTACATACATTCATTCATGAATACATGCATGCACATGCACATACATGTACATATACAATTAATTATAAATAAAATAAAATTTAAAAAAAGATGGAGTAGTTGGGGTAGAGGAGTGCAGTTCAGTGGTAGAGTGCTCACCTAGCATGCTCAAGACCCTGGATTTTCTCCTCAACAATGTAGGGATGGGAGTTAGATAGACATGGGAACAGACCAGAAATCTAAGTAACCCACCCAAGTGTACACATTTTGCTCTCCTCAGTTATTAAATTTACTACAGAGAAAAAATATTAAACTCCCACTCTTAAACTTATTAGAAATGAATAGTATTACAGTAGAGGGGAGAGTTGGAGTATAGCACAGTGGCAGAGAACTTATCCAGAATGTATAAAACTCTGGATTTGATTTCCATCACTACAAAAAAGCAAAAAACAAAAAACAAACCACTAAAAATAATGAAGTCATAGGAAATGTATGATTTCAGAAACAAGGAAGGCCTTTCTTAACAGGATGTCAAAGTCATAAATAAATAACAAAAACATTAAAAAAAATGAAGAGAGCTCAATATATAAAGATTTAAATAAATATTTCAAACTATACAAATAAAATTATAGGCAAATATATAAGCTTATAAAAGTTTCATAGCTCTATATGAAAGTTAATTTTCTAAAGTTAAAAATCAAAAAGACATATCTCAACAGAAATGCCAACATATCATTTGTTAGAAAACAAAAATGTTTGTATTACTTTAATCCCAATACTGAGGGGGCAAAGGCAGGAAGATCTTTGTGAGTTCAAGGACAGCCTGGTCTACATAGTGAGTTCAAGGACAGCCAGGACAATGTAGAAAGACCCTGTATCAAAAAATAAATGATATTAGGAGGTACAATCTTACACCAAATACCTAGAACATGTTATACTTAGTGTGTGTGTGTGTGTGTGTGTGTGTGTGTGTGTATGTATGTATGTGTGTGTGTGAAATAAAAACTAGTGAAAAAAGAGGAGAGTGAGAAGGAACATATGGGAGGGTTTGGAAGGAGGAAGGGAAATGGAGAAATGTTGGAATAATATTATAACCTTAAAAGTAAAAAATTAATAAACATGAAAAACAAAGCCCCCAAGATGTATCTTTAATAAACTTATGCAAAGGTGCGATATCACACAAAAGCATTTGCTTTCAAATATAAAGAATATGGCTTTTTCCTCCTCTGGCAGACAAATGTGATAAACATGATGAAATTCAGTGTAGGGATATGTAAGTTGAAAGGGAAAAAATGGTATCAATGCCGAATTAACTACCACTATACAGTACCAATTTGTAGTAGCTATACAAATTGACTATGCAGTGCTTTCAAAATGTAAAATGATTTAGTAAAGGAAAAAAATAAATGGAAATATCTGGTGTGGGGCACACAACTGCCTATCATGGATCAAGATACACTTTGGGAGTTAATTAGCATGATATTAGGTAATAGCAAATTTCTAAGTGTGCATTACTGCAGGGACAATGTCCTACAGTTCAGCTGGAACTCTTATTCATCTCACATAGCAGGAACTTGGTGTTAGTTTGGTCAGTATCTGTTGATCCCCTCACAATAGCTGCTGGCCAGCCGCTATCCCCGGGAGCCCTTTGTGGCTGACTATTTTGGATTTCTCCTACAGGTGGTCTCATGTAGCATTGTCTTTCTGTGTTGGAGTTTATTTGATATAATGCCATCCTCCAGGTCTATTCCTCTTGTCCTGAATGACAGGATATGTTTTTCAAGGTTGAATAATATTCTGTTTTATATTTGAAAGAATTCATTGTTCCTTTATTCATTATGAAAGGAGAGTTACATTGACTTTATGTCTTGGACATTTGAGAAGTCACCAACAGAGATGTGCATATGTGTTTTCAACAAATTGATTTCAATCCCTTTGTGTAGACACATGCATACTACTGGGTCATGCAACAGTTCTGTGTTTGTTTTTTTGATGAATCTCCATTTTGTAATTTATTATGGTATCATAATTTTACATTAATAGCAAAGGTATGCAAGGGTTTCCTCTATCTACACCCTCACTAATAGTTTCATCTTTCCCCTTTTCCTTTTCACAATGGTCATCTGAGTGAGAGTGAGATGATATTGATTTTAATTTGCCTTTCCGTGATTAGTAATGTTGAACATCTTATATGAACACATTGGCTATAAGTGTGTCTTATTAGAAGAAATGTCTATTCAGGACAATTGGTCTTTAAGAGAATTGGGTCATTTTCTTTCTGAGTATTCAGTTGTAGGAGTACCTTATGTGTTTTGAGATGTGTGGTTTGCAAACATTTCTTTTCCTATTTTGTAAGTTGTCCTTTCTTTTTGGTGATCACTTGTTTCATTGTAAAAAAAAAGATTTTTGGTTTAATGTAATACTAAATAGGTATTTTCTTTAAAAAGAATGAGGGGCCAGCAAGGTGGCTTGCTGGGTAAAGGTTCTGCTCAGTATGGCGGCCTGAATTTGAACTCCTGAACCTACATGGCAGAAGAAAGGAATGGAATCTCACAAGTGCTCCTCTACCCACCACATGTGGGCAAAACATATGCATACCACAAAACATATGCATACCACAAATGAATAAATGTAATTTAAAACAGTTCTAAAAAGTGAGAATGTTGCTCCTTTCAGTAACCCAGATTATCACATGAGCTCCACTGGAAATAAACTCTCTACTCCCACCCCCATATCTGAAGATGTCATCTCTGAATTGAAAGTGTTTGCTCAGCCCTCCACTCAGGAGAAAGGAGTGTCAGGACCCAGTGCTCTCTGGAGTTGCCCCTCTTTTCTCCTCCTATGTGTGGTCCACATCCTTTCTCACTCTCCAGGCTTGCTTCCCATATCTGAAGATCTGTGTGTGGTCTGAGCTTGCAGATGAATATGACCCCTTTTATTTGGACTGTGAGTACGCTGGTATGAGATTTTCATATTTCTAAATCTTTCTACCTCTGGCATTTCTAGACATCAGTTATCACCATCTAGACACAGAAAGTACAAATTTTACAAAGGTGGTGCTTGGAAGGAGATACCCGAGAATAGGGTCAGGGGCAGGTAGTCGAGTGTGGTCACAGGCTTTCTAGAGAATTCTGGAGAATGAGACCTGAGTGTCATGGGAGAGAGAGGCTGAAAATATCTTTTGGGGGTGAATCACTCAAGACTGACCCTTAAAAGAAGTGAAGGCAACGCCTACAACAGATATTTGTACATTTCTAGTAATCTAATGCTATTCACAGGGGCTGAAGGACAGAAGCAGTCCTAAGACATAGCGGCAAATGAACGAATCTAGAAACTGTGGTATGTTTGTAGAAGGGATCATTGTTTAGCCAGAACAAGGGAATTCTGACACCGGCACAGGCTTTGAATGAAATAAACCAGCCAAATAAACGTGACTGTGCTTGAGGCCAACGTATAAGGACAGAATACTTCCAGGAGCCATGAGAGTAAAGATCCCGAGATGGGCTTGATGCAGATGGTGGTATGAGCATGAACAATGTGCACAAACATGGTGTGTGCTTCATTGCAATTGAAAAAGTTCCAGCCTTGAGGCAGATGGTTGATGTTGCGACAGTGTCCACATATAAGACCCCTTTGAGAAGAAAGAGAAAATATGGCTGCATTCATGGAGGGGTCCACTAGGCTTGGAAAAGACTAGTGTTGGTGGGGATGAACCTGAGAAATCGGCACTGAGTCAGGGGAACATCATACTTTGGTAATTGCAGAGAATATTTTCTCCCCTAAAATCTAAAGGAGGTCAGCTTGGGACTCAGAATCACCTTCTTTAAGGATGGACAGATGGAAATGCCAAAGCTCATTTGCATTTGGAATTTCATTGGCTTTCTGGTTTGTGCTGTGCCATGGTACCTGGCATCTGGAACTTACTACATCCAGCCAGCATCTCTGACTCTTTTTCATCAGCCTCTGCTCTTCATTTTTTCAGGGTCCTCATTCCACCACTTCCTGTTAGGTGAGGGGTAAGACATCAGCACACAACTCCACACACCCATACTGCAGCTCCTACCCCTGACATACAGGAGCTTTGAGACATCTTACCATATCTGATGAGACAATGATATGTTTTCTAAGTCTCTCTTCAACATGCCAAAGTGCCTGTTCCAGGGAATGTTTCTACCTTTTCTTTTGTGTGGCTATACAGGTGTTCTGTGACCGTGGATGGGTCACAAGTCCTAACTAGACTGGATTCTCCTTCCTCCAAAGGGAAGCAACTGTGAGAACACAGATAAGCCACCTTTGAATTGCAAGATCATATCTCTATATTGCATTTAGGGAATTCAAACAGTGAGCTCTTTGCAGTTGTATTACCATTTCATCCTTTAGCTAGGTGTGAAGGCATATGGGTAGTTTATTTCAGAGCAGAATCACAGCACCAAAATCTTTAGCACACAATATTGAAAATAAAAGTCTTTTGTTTTCTTTGGGAAAGACAAAGGCAAAAATGATTCTTTTCTCTACATGTCATGAAATTGCCAATTCTTCTATTTCAAAACTTAGATGAAAAATTAGAACTGACAGCTTATATGTCCTTTAAGTATATAAGGTACTTATTTTCAATTTTGACAAAGTCTGTCAATAATAACCAGAGGAAAATTGTCAGAAAATACTGAAGGGCTTTAGATCTGTAGATTGGTAAGGGCATACTTTCTAGGAGTTCTCAGACCTAGTAACTTCTTTCAAGATAAATATTTTCTGTTACCCCCTTCTCTATTGAAATGAAACAAACATATAAGAAAGCCTAACTGTGTAGCTAAATAAAAATGAAGGCACCATTTTAATTGCAATATGAAGGAGAAGTGGCAAGTGATTTTTAATAAATGGTGGCGGGTAGAAGAAACTGCCCTCTTGACCTTGGAAGTCTACCTTACAATAGTAGCTTCAGGCAGGGTCCAGAGTCTTAGGCTTATTGAAAATTTATTTCTAATGGGTGATAGGATAAAGGATGGGTTAGATTAGGCACAGAAACAGTGATGTAAGATACCTGAATTGCAGGGACACTGAGTGGGGAGGTATTCTAGACAGCATATGAGTAAGACTGAAAAATAATAGGGAGCTTTTATATGAGTCACTGCAATGCAGGAGGTTTTATAAACTTTCTTTTTTTAAGATTTTGTGTGTGGATGATTGGTGTATTCCCCCATGGGCCCAGCACTCTGCCTGCCACCAGGTCCATTGGTGCAGTGTAAAGGAGAACGGTTCCCCATGGGCTCATGTATGAGAACAGCTCATCCCCAGTTTGTTGGTGGTACAGTTTGGGAAGATTATGGAAGCCTTCAGAGGTGGAGCCTTGCTGGGTGATGTACGTCACTGGGATGAGTTTAGCCTACCCCTGCTTCTGTTTGCTCTCTCTGGTTACTGTGTATAGGCAAAATGTGATTTCTCTGATTTCTGATGTCCATAATGCCCTCACACTCTTGCTACCATGCCTTCCCCTCCACAATAAACTATATCTCTTCTAACACTGAAAGCTAACATAAATCCTGTTCTCCTATAAATTGCTCATGGTTATGGCATATCACCATAGTAACGGAATAGTAGTTAAGACTCCCATGTTGACAATGATGGCACAGTGGTGTGGATGGAAACAACACACACTCAGGTCCTATCATTTCCTTAACTCTGCAAGTATTAGAAAACTAGAGATTCCCTGACCCCCAGTCCAATGAAATTATACAGGCTAATCAATTCTAAACATACATGCCCTTTCTTGTTTCTCTTCGTTGAAAATCATGTTCAGGTACATGTTCACACTTTTCTTTTGTTCCGTCAGTCTCTTGACCATCCCTGCTCTCCCTCAGTGGCCCTGGTTAGTATACTGTGCTGATGTCTCTGGGAACTATTAATAGGAAGGTATCTTTTTAATGGCCATTGTTCACCATATAAAATAATAATGTATATGAATAATGATGATAAATATACTCCAAAGAGAATATCAATATATTTGAATTCACAGTTTGAAAGTATTCTGTGTGGAGAAAGTTCTTATGGACTTCTCTCTCTGTCTCAGTCTGTCTGTCTGTCTGTCTGTCTATCATCATACTCACACCCCTACACATAAATATATACATACCAAGCTCTAAAGAAATGCTTTCTCTTTTATTTTCTTTGCTATATAGCAATCCATAAGTGTGATGCAAAGCCTTCTGATTCCATGTGGAAGGGCCTCAGATAAATTCCTAGGCTTCAGGGCCCTATGTCAGAGGCCAAGCTCTCTGTTTGAGAGCTCACGAATGGTATCTGTCCTCTCTCAGAGTTATCATGTCACAAACTCTTCTTTATATTCTCCCAGTTACATTTGACTCTATCTGCCCTTTTCATTGACACTTTCCCTTATAGTGACAAGGGAAATTAGTCCAAGGGGAGGGGCAGATGATGCTAATTAGTTTCTCTTCCTCCATAAGCCAATGGTTAGTACCCTTAGAGAAGTTAGCGTTGTGTACACCAAGACTTTCCCACACATTGTGCCCAATAACACTTGGAAATGTGAGTAGTGTGCAAGTACTTAGAGAGTTGTGCACATGAAATTCAGGTCTCTACGGGAAAGCACAGCCATGACCTGAGCAGAGACAGGGTCACCCTCATGTGGCTTTGGCAGCTTCTAGCTTTAGTGAGATGAATCGATTCTCTGAGATGATTTCAAAAGGCTGTGCTGATTATGCCTGTGATGGCTTAGAGAGTCGACCTTTAAGATTCAATTTATCTTCAAATTCATTTGTTGTAACTGAACATCTTCTCAATTTTTTGTCCCTTCTTACTGTTCCTGAAGCCATCATCCTAGCTTGGGTCTCATTCCCACTCAGGACCATTTGATCACGTTAACTCCTTCCTTCTTATGTCTCTACTTCTTCTCCAACTTCTACCTATGTTTTGTGTGGACTTCAGTTATAGTTCTTAAAAACAGAGCAGATGGACCCAACCTTCTCATACGGAGAGTTTCCCCTGACTTCAAAATGCTACAGGAAAGACTTCCATGTCCTGAATAGTTTGACTCTATCAAAGTCAGATGACCTTGACTTTCCCCAATATTTATTAGTACCTGGCTTTTTGTTTCAACCTCACTAGTATGGGTAGCAGTGTCTGATACCCAGATAAAATAAGGGGACTAATCTAAATTCAAATAACCACAGATGTTTGGGTGATGTAATAAAACATCATGTGCTGCTTGTCTGAAATTCAAATCCAGCTGGGCATCTGGTATTTGTATTTGTCACCTCTAGCCATCCTTCTTTGTTCTCTTCTGCCTTTGCTTTCTCAGACATTTACCTCTGCCTGCATCTGTCTGATGTGTATCTATAGAGACCTTGAAACTGAAATGCTGGCTTGGGCTAAGTTTTTCTCTGTGGAACTTGTCATATTCACTAGTACACAAACCATAAGGACGGGAGTCTGAGTCTGATCCAATTTGTGTGGCCTTGAGCCAGCAGAGGGAGAGTTCATTGGTATGACAGGCATCTATTTGGAACAGGAAGATGAAACTGGGGAAGAGCTTAAACAAGAAACAGGATGCTATGGATTCAGGTGACTTCAGGGTCCTTGCATGTAGCTGCATTCTCATGTGCTCTGTTCATTCTTGGGCTGGCCTGCTGACACTGTGTCCCCGGGAAGAGTCTCAAGTCCCTCCTTTTCCTCCCCAGGAAGCATGCCTTATCCATTCTCAACAGTGGCTCCCATGAGATAGTCCCACAGGGAAGAGACTCTTGTAAGTGTGCATGACTATGTATATAGATGCATTCTTGTGCATTCAACCATGCGTGTATGCATCATGACCATCACTTTGAAAGCCATTGCATGAAGATGTCTCTGTAACAGGTTCTTTAATTGAAGTGGATTTGAGCTTTTGATTGCTTTTTGGCTTTCTTTTTGATACTCCTAATGTGTGAAGATGTTCTGTTGCTCCCTTGGAACAGGCAGTTGCAGCTGCGTTTACCTCTAGTGTGCATGGAGGAGCTGTTCCTTACTTCCTGCTGATTCTGAGGATGTGAGCTGTAATTTATCACACAGGCCTGTTTTGATTGTAAAATCATTGGAACATTCTTACAATTTTTTTTGAAGGAGCAGGAAAAATATCCATTTGTTTCCAACATTATCAACTAGAAATAGTAATATAATTTCCATTCTGTTTCAGATACCTTTCTGCACATCACTGGGTTCATATTACATTTATACATTTCCCTCTGTTTCAAAAGAAATAATGTCATCTAGTCACATCTTTAAAAATATGAATGGCTATTCAGCATATCACTAAATAAAAGTCTTTGCTAATTTCTTCAACTTTGAAAGCCTAACTTCAGTTCTTTCCTGTTATAAACAATAGAATGGTGACTGTTTACACTCAGAGAGTGTTTTCAACTCCATGTTGTTTTTGCCATCTAGAACTTTAATCACTAATTCAAAACCTAGAAGTGCTTTAAGCATCTGAATCCTGCTACTTGTCCCATTCCCACTGTTTCCTGGGTTGGCGGAACATGTGTACTTCAGAAGCCCCTCAGTGGGACACTGCCACTTCATGAGAAGATGGGAGATTGGGGGCAGCAGCTGGCAAATGCAGAATAATTTCCCATTGTATTTGTTTGCTTGCTTGTTATCTCTTTTGTTTCCAAAAATGCATTGTTCGTGCTTGTATGTGATGAAGCTTATTGAATAATTTGTAATTAAGCTGGTATCCAAAGATGAGATCACTTCCTCCTTTTGTTTGAGGCAAGGGAACTTGTGTGAAAGGATACCCCAAGATCTTCTTGCTGGTATACATGTATTATACTTTCACATAGACAGGTAAGGTGAGAGTAGGAGCCAGCCACTGCATAGCATCTGGAGCCATCAACTCTGTTGCTAGGCAAGCCCTTGCTATTCTCCTCCCAGCAGCCCTCACACTTGTCCTTTATGCTGTCCTGGTTTACGTGGTTACCCCAGGTTACATACTCACATCTGAGGGTTTGGAGCTAGGAACCACAGATGAATGAGAATGTGCAGCATTTGTCTTTTTGGGTCTTAGTACCTCACTCAATATGATCTTTTCCAGGTCTGTCCATTTACCCGAAAATTTTATGATCTCATTTTTCTTTCTAGCCAAATATTATTCCATTGTGTACATACACATTACTTTACTTACCCATTCATCTGTTGAAGGACGTTTAGATTGTTCCCGTTTCCCAACTATTGTGAATGAGCATTGCTAAACAACTGCACCCACAGAGAAGTGAAGCTACCTCCCTTCACCAAAGAAGATTCTCTTCACAGCAAATGAAGAACACCACAGAAGACCACAACTGGGCAAAATGAAGAGATCAACATATGACGGGGAGCCCAGCCCCAACAACTATACCTACATCACAGCTCTTGCATCTGTGAATCATGGAACATCACAGATGCAGGGCAGAGGGATTGTTAAGAGTCAGATGTTGTGAGCCAGTCTGTTCTAGAAATGATTGCATTAACTGGGACAGTGACAGTATCAGTGGACATGTTAACCTGGAAGAGGGGTCCCCCAGACAAAGAACTATAAGAAACCAATGACTGTTGGAAGAAGGAGAATTAGCCTCCCCAAGGGATTAACCTCCTTATTGTCTGAAGAAAAGATGTCAGCCTTGAAACTACACACACACAAACAATAGAAATGGAATCAGCAGGTTGTATTTATATATATTTTCATACACACATATCTATATATTTAATCACTATATGTAAAATAGTCAAAGAAAAAGTGGCTGTCAGCTTGAGAGCGGAGCTGGGAGGGGCTGGAGGGAGAGAAGGGAGGTATTCTAATTCTATTTTAACTAAAAACATTTTCAGAAATAAAAATATAGAAAGTCTACACAATGGTGATTTTTCTGTTTCTCTCTTTTAAAAATATTTATTATTAAAATTCTTCTACCAAGGAAAAAGCAAATAAAAAAAGGACTCACCCTTTAACTCATTTTTCTGTAACTACTTCCTTTAAAGGCTGCCTTCCAAAATCACATACATCCCGATGTGCTAGGGATTAGGGTTTCCACAAAGGGGGACAGAAGTAAACACAAAAGCAGGAACCGATGCCAGACCTTGTCATAGCCCTTCACCCTCCTTTGAGTATGCGACCAACTTGGTAAATGTTCTGGTTATAGTATGTAAGCATTCTGCTGGATGGTTAAAGTACTGAAGTCTCTTCCTGTGGGTCGTTTTATTCGAGTCACTGATAGAGTTTAGGCTTTCAGTTAATTTTCCCCAATCACATTTATGCTAGAATGATGTGTGTGCACTACAGGAGATTTGGACATGGTAATAGTTGAGACCCTTTCATTTCTTTCTGCATGGACCGAGGGCAAAGTGAATGCTAAATGGGCTGAGAAGAGACTGGAGAATGTTTAAGGAGCAAGGATATATTTCATATGGAATTGCTAGAGTTACAAATTATCTTTCTTGGTAGAAGTTCTCCCTGAAAAATTTCTCAGGCACTGACTTCATGTTTCCGTTATCTAGTAACTCTTGTAAGCAACCAATACAGGTCAAAGAAGAGCGAGAGCATCTCAGGAGTCTGGTGGGGGGCAAACGGGGCTTTCCCGGTGGAGCACCCAGCCTTTCTTCAAGTTTTCTGAGTACAGCTCTGGGTCACTTGGAGGAAGTAGATTTGAGGGAAGCTAGAAGATAGCTCTAGCCTGAACCAAGGAGACATTTAGGGGTCTCCTCAAAAGGGGACATGCTATCTCATTATACGATTGGTGTATGTATGTGGTGCATATTGAAATTTATTAGTGGAGAGTGACATTTCATTCAGATTAGTTACAATTATGTACTTCAGAATGTTCACGTACATGGAAAAATAATTATTCTCATTTTAACTGTGTCTTACTTTCTTAGGAACTTTTGGCTTAGGGAAACGGTGGTATTTCCCCTTCACTGCATCCTATTGGAAAAGTGTGTGTGGTTTGATGGAGAAGCGGCGGCGCTCTCTGAGTTCTGGTCTATTCTTCTTCAACGAGGACTTTGGCAACAAAGGTGGGTAACAAGAAGCTCTATTGAGTACATTTTCCTCTGGTCAGTTTTGATTTTCACTTCTGTATGGGCATTTATCGTTTTATAAGATTCCAAGGTTCCTCTAGGTTGCTCTGGGTTCTGAAATAGCTATGGGGCTAAGCTGCAATGCTGTGGTAGTGTCTGTGTAAGCCCTGGGACCTGGCAATGGTCCAATTGTCTATTATTTACAGTGTTCCTCTCCACGTATTGTCTGTATTTGTACATATATTACAGTCTGCTAAAGTTCAAAATGAACAGGTGTAAGAAAACGAAAAGGAAAGGTAAGCAGCTGCCAAGTATAACACAAACTTTTTCAAAATGATTTCACATGTTCTAACTTCAGTGATATTTCTGTGAACAAGAACATCATTTCCTCTTAAAACCAGAGACTTTTCTTAGGACAATAAGAGTTCTGAAACATAGCAGAGCAGGATCATTCATGTCAATCACTGTATGTCATCATGACCTTTGCCTGAGGGCCAGGCACAAGACACTCACAGGGAAGCCCCTGTGAATGGAGATGGGCCACCATGGAGCAGCTAGAGCCTGCAATGCTGGATGTGTATTCTGGGTGAATATTAGAAAGTAATTTTAAACTCCAATTAACCAAGTAGATTATGGATGGGTTAGGAAATGCAGACTATGCCCCATCAGCCCCTATCTACTCCCACGTCAGGAGAAGATTTCCTGTGGACACTGTTGTGTACACAGCCTCTTTATCTCCCATGTCTACAGAACCCTGGTGTGCATCTGTTTTTGCTTCCTTACGCAGTGGTTCTCCTATCAAAAGAGATCAAAGCTTTGTTGTCAGTGGCTTCAGTGCATTTTGCCATTACCCATCTTGCTCACTGTTTTCGGTAATGAAAACCGCGGAAGTGCTTGGCATGCCTCCCGGAGCCAGGACTCCGTTCCAAAGGAACAGATGATTTGATAGCATTGGTATTGTTTTCCAGGCTCCTGAAATCTTTTCATGGTGAATGTCTGTTCTCCACACAGGCTTCTCACAGCAAAATGGCCCAGGAGAGCTGGAAGGAGGTACCCCAGGAGTGGCTCTCATGTCTGTGACCAAGGAATATGAAGGCCACAAGGTGGCTGTGCAAGAACTCACCCTCACCTTCCACAGAGACCAGATCACGGCCCTGCTGGGAACCAACGGTGCAGGGAAAACAACCATCATGTGTGTCCCATTTTCAAGAACTTATTTTCCGTTCCCATTCCCCCTCCCTCCCCCTTTTTCTTTTCCCCTTCTCCATCCCATTTTTCTTCTTCTCCTTCCATTTTTATTTTACTTTGATTTCAGGATAGAGCTTAGTGCTTCAGAGGAAAGAGCAAGCTCTCTCTCCAAAGCCCCTCCCCCGGTAGTCTCCAATCATATTTTAGACCTGGAGTAGATTCCAAGGGGAGAGGTGGATGGATATTTTGTAATACACCCAACTTCTTTTGTTTTCTGCAAATAATCCAACATGCTTTACTTTAAGCGTTTGAAGTCCTTTGACACCTGCTAAAGTATAACTTTATTTGAATAATTATAGGCAAAGAGCTGAGACCTCTTTATAAACCTTACGAATTTTGCTTTTCTTTTTGTCATCTTCTTTTCTTTTGACTCTTTTCTTGCCAAGTCCTGGATTTTGGTTTTGGACAGTAGTTTCAAATTTGATTAAAGAATTCAATCATGTAGCCTCAGAGGCAGGGAAATGAGTTCAAATATCCAAAGCCTTGAGCTGGCTCTGGAACAGTGCCTAACTTAAGGCTAACTGCAAAAATTACCGCGTGTCACTTTTGAGCAAATCACTTCTTATTCTTTTTCTCCCCGGATGTGCACAGGTCTAATGTATGATTAGTAAAAAGGATGAAGGGGAAGTGGTCTCAACCTTAGTGAGAACGGCAGAATAGTAGTGTCAGTGGAGCTCCAGAAAGCTCTCACTGGAGACAAATCAAAAGAAGAGCATGGGTTATTTGTGTTTGTACCTCGAACACTGAAACAGTTCTCTGTTCTTGGAACTTGCAGATTGGGAATGTACGAGTTACACAAGTAATAACTCAGCGAATGTTTGCTAATGCGCATGTCTTCCCAGGGAGCTTGGGGCACCTGTCTTACAGAACGAGAATTAGATACGAAGGTCCTGGATGTTTCAGGGTTCACTAACTACTTGTCTTTTAGTGAGATTTGGAGTACATTTGGAGTCATTTTAAGTGCCTGCCTCTTACTTACTGGCAGTGCTTGGAGCCTGAGAGCCAATTACTGAACTGGGTCTTTACCATTTAAAACAAAGGCCCTTGAGACTCATACAGAGTGGATCCAGTTGAATCTCTGTGACCACAGATTTGCCTAGCACAGATCAAAACTATCTGAAAAATATTGCATCTGCCCTAAATTTGTACCATTATTTTTTATTGTCAGCATTCATTAAAAAATATAATATATGAATGCTCTACAGTACATAGAAAAATTATATAGACTGAATGTATATTGTCATTTTTATACACTAAACTGGAGTATCTAAATTTTGGTGTGAGGGGACTATTGTGGAACCAACTCCCAAAGATAGTTGAGGGATCATTAAATTTATGACTTTATTGTATTCCCAAATAGGTTTGGACATGATTTTAACAAAGATTTGCTAATTGAATTTCTTTTTTTTTTTTTTTTGGTTTTTTCGAGACAGGGTTTCTCTGTGTAGCTTTGCGCCTTTCCTGGAACTCACTTGGTAGCCCAGGCTGGCCTCGAACTCACAGAGATCCGCCTGCCTCTGCCTCCCGAGTGCTGGGATTAAAGGCGTGCGCCACCACCGCCCGGCTGCTAATTGAATTTCTTAAGGCATTATTTATTTATTTATTTTGGTTTTTCAAGACAGGGTTTCTTTGTGTAGTTTTGGTGCCTTTCCTGGATCTTGCTCTGTAGACCAGGCTGGCCTCGAACTCCCAGAGATCTGCCTGCCACTGCCTCCCGAGTGCTGGGATTAAAGGCATGGGCCACCACCGCCCAGCAAGGCATAATTTTTGTACAGTCAATATGATGTGTTTATGCATTTGTCCAGTGAGGGTTGACATATTTGTCTGATGTCAGAGCAAACATCACAGTGAAGACAGAACATTTCTTTTCCCTTCCAAAATTTCGGTGTCATCTTTTGGCCCTTACCCCTGAGTGGCCACAGACCTACTGTTTGCTAATTTGTTTACTTATTTTAGAATTCCATATAAGTGGAATTGAGCCTACCTTCTTTCAGTCAGGCTGTTCACCCAAGTCTGACACAACTGTAGAGGTCTACAATCATATTTTACCCCCTGGGAGACAGGGCACCTTCATATGTCCACCTTTCACATTTGGACAAACCAACGTCCCCATGAATTCCTTATGTTTTAATTGACCATGTGGAAAATTGGTCAGCAGAAGGTGTGAGTTCCTTGTAAGCTGCATACACCACCTGGGAGCTGAGTGGCTCACTGAAGCTCAGATCATCCAGGTGTTTGTACTGAATCTTTGTTCTCTGCAGATCCATGTTGATGGGGCTCTACCCTCCCACTTCTGGAACCATCATCATAAATGGCAAGAACTTGCAGACGGATATGTCCAAGGTCAGAGAGGAGCTGGGAGTGTGTCCACAGCAGGATGTTCTTCTGGACAACCTCACTGTGCGGGAACACCTAGTGCTCTTTGCCTCCATAAAAGCACCTTGGTGGACCAAGAAGGAGCTACAGCAGCAAGTGAACAAGTTAGTAAACAGTTCTCTATTCCCTCTTCCTGTCTTTGCCCCATCCTGCAGGAAGAGAACACAGAGATATTTACTATCAGCTCTATCTAAGTATGAGAAGAAAAAAATTAGCAGATGAATCTTGTATATAGAAGTATGTCAGAGCCAACAGCCCTGGGGATTTTAGAGAAGGCTTTTATGGAAAAGAACTAGATTTGATGGTTTGTCTTGGAAATGCGGGAGGAACTGAGGCAGCATGGCAAGAATGGCTAGACAGGAGGTAGAAGTTTTGTGTATCTGGAAACAATGAAATGCAAAGGAAGACAAGGAAAGGGGTTGAAAGACTCCTATATGGCATGCAAGGGAACAACAAATGTATCAGGCATGTAGGTGTGAATGAGCTGAGGACTTCATTGGCCTGAGGTCTACAAAGTAGATATCTCCATGCCACAGCAGGTACACAGCCTTGGGAGAGACTGTAGACAGAGAAGCAGCACCCCTGCTGTTTGCCTCCCCATGGATCCCAGCAGAGGTGAAAGAAACACTAATCACAAACCTAGAATGACAGCTACACAGGCAGAAATCACATTATTCCAGTCTACCACAGCCTGGAGAGTAGTATGGGCTGCATCACAGGACCAGTGTGGCCATGAGTGGAAAGGGGGACACATAGGAAACTAAGGAGAAGGCAGGTGATGGGATGGGGTGATGGAGGAGATTTGTTTTGTAGCAGTGAACAGATGGGGGTGCTGAGGGAGTAGGCTAGCAAGGGCTCCCAAGACCCTTCTGGAAGTGGAGAACATGCTGTGGTCCCATTTGAAGGTATCTTCCAAGAATAATATGGAGACTGTCTCCAATTTGCAGACATGGTAGTTGATCCTCAGAGAGATGAGCAACTCATACAGGGATGTGATGGTCTTCCCTAGTGCTCTTACAAGTCAAATGCACTTGACTGCCTTTGCTTTGGGTTGCAGCATGTAGGAACAGAGGATGTTCTGTTTCCAGGATGACTACACTATCTGGGCAGGGGAGGAAGGGTTTTCCAGGACATTTTAGTGCCACTGCCTTGACCACAGCATACCCAGCCCTGTGAACATTACAATGGTCTGCGAAGCGAAAATTATTTTTTACCAATTATGATCAATGAGTCTAATGAATATAGGTGGCAGTAGCTTTAAAATGTGGTCAAGGCATGTCCCCTAGCATCCTTTAGTAGAGATCTCAAGGGGGTTAGGGAACACTGGCTCCTTATGAAAGCTTCCTCAGAAGCATGGTTCTCTGAAGTCTTAACTGAGTAGGCCATCTTCTACATCTACAACAGAATTGTCTAGGTTTATACACAAGATTTTAGACTGATGGAGCAAAGCAGTGTTATGGGCTTTCTTTTGTTAGAAATAGAACAGACAAGCTCACACACCCAGAACGGGGAATTCACATATGCCTCAGGGCTAGGATGTGAAAGCAGAGCATCAGGGGAAATCCCTGTGCAGCTCCCCCTGACAGTCTCTCAGTGCAAGGGTTCAGGAGGAAGTGACAGAGCGCTTCAGAGGAATGCACCGCTGCCCAGGTTTCCTTGGCTCGCTCTCGGAAGAGATCAGCATTTAGATCATTTCAACTTGAGATAGCTGCCTATGTTTAGACACCAGCTATGACAAGGGCATATGTAAAACAAATCAAATGTCCCCCTGGACAGATGCTCACTCTCTGAGGGTCAAATGCAAATAAAATTCAAAGTCATGGAAAAGATCCTCAGGGGACAAGAGCCATTGTGGAAAGTGGCATATGGCACCACAAAGTTTGTTTAGATGCTTCTTTCTCCATTTCCTTCTCTCTCACAATTCACCCCATTGGCATGTTGCTGTAAAATGCTATTCTCTGTTCACCTCATAATATCTTTTCAGAGTGAATGATAGCAGAAATAATGTAAGTAACAATTATCTCTTGACTGTACAGAGAACAAGCTTACTTTATACCACTTAAAACGATCTCAAGCTTGAGTTAGTACTTGATATGAAATAACTGTTTGGATGATTACATATATACTAGATAGTCATTGGCTGCATGATATGTATTCCTTTGTACTATAAAGACATAGGTCACTTGTTTCAATTAAAGTTTCTTTTGTATATTTGTAGTTACCATACAAAATGATGGATTTCATTGTGACATTTTCATACATGTTTGTCATTGGACTTTGCTCATACTCATACCCATTGCTCTATATTGCCCCTCCCTCTCCTGCTAGCACTCTTCTGCCCAAAATATAATAAGTGCTTTGCTTTTATGTCAAGTATATATGCATATATATGTATATATATTTAAATGTAGAGTCTACATACTTATTTAATTTGAAAATTTGTATGTATGTTGGGCCATTGAAAATTCTACTGTGATTGTGACTGGGGGCTTAAATCAAGCTCCTGACAATGCAACATAGGCTTCATTTTCTTATTTGGGTGCTAGGCAACCTTTAACAGTTATCAATTCACAGCATGTTACCTAGCAACAAAGCCAATTTACACAAAAGCAATCAGAATGAGATCATGTTTTAGGACAGTAGTTCTCAATTAGAGGGAGGGAAGACTGAAAACATCTGATTTGGAGCCAACATACTTCTGATTAGTGATCTGTAGCACAGCTTGTTTTCGTTAAGGTTTGAATTCATTAACACAGGAGCTCAAAGGAGGTAGCAGATCTTGTAATATCTGGAGTGAACACTTGTCAAGAGGCAGATGATGATTGTTCTGCCCCTCCGTTGATCTGAGGAAGATAAGAGTAGCCAAGAGAGGAACATCTTTGAACCTGGAGTGATTGAAATATTGTTGTTGTGTTGCTACCACACACCATTCCAGTGAACGTTATGGAACTCAGGTTGGGGACAGGTTATCTTGGTGTAAAATGAGATTAGAATGTGGAAGCAGAGCAGAGAGAGAATGATGGATGGAGCCATGTCTACGGTAACCCGATGATGACGTCAGATGAGGAAGAACCAGGCAAAAGAGAGTGGCAGCAGGGAAAGAGAAAGACAAAAGAGTGAACCTGGCCCCTTAAGGGAGATGAAGGCATTGATACCTTAATTCTGTGTAGAGTTCAGCGAGATGAAGACAGATAATTGATCTTTGCTTTACTACACAGACACCATTAATGCCCTTCAAAAGAAAAGTTTGGGGATGGAGGTCTTTCTAGAGCCATTTAAGGAGAGAAGGCAAGGGAATATGGCAATAGCACTTTTTTTTCTCCCCAATGGGAGCAGAGAACTAGAATGATGCCACATTGGGAAAATGAGGTTACAGGATGGTATGAAGATAGGAACTGTAGCATCCTATCTGCCCACTCCTGATAGTGGTCCAGCAGAGAATGAAAGATTTGATGAACTAGAGAGGAGACTGCTTGATGCAACCCTGCTGGTTACAGGGCAGTGAAGGGACCTTGGGAAGAAGCTGAAGACCATCTCTCCAGAGAGTCCAGGTGGTGCAGCACACAAGGCAGTGGAGGGCAAGGCAGAGTGTCTGGAACTTCTATTCACTTTCAACATTATTTAACAGTTAAGAGTACATAAGCTGTGAACTGTCCACCACAGCTGTAATCTCAAGTTTGGGAGGTGGAGACTAAATGCCAGGAGCTCAAAGTCATCCTCTATTGTGTAGTAAGTTCAGGATCAACCTGGGTTGCATAATAAGCTCTCTCTACATGTACACATAGTCATAAACATACACATACATAGCCACATATGGATTTGAACAGAAGTTCGCTGCACAGGTGAACAATGATGCTGCTAGAAGCTGTAAATTATTAAACAAAACTCCCAGTGCCAGGCAATACATTGTATACTAAATTCCCAAGAATCCCAAGGGAATAAACGAGGAACAGGACAGACTAAAAGCACATCTGGGATTGGCATACAACAGCAATATCAGTAGTGGTGACAGTTCCTGGTGACCTGGGCTTCAAGGTTGGCAGTTTTAGAGAAAATGGGAAGAAGATGGTCTGTAAGTCATGGTGAGTCACCTGCCGTATATCTAGACCTAGAGAGATAGAGGATTTACAATGGATAGGAGACCTGACTCAAGCCCTGTTCACCCACGTTACTCAGGGTTCATTGCATGGCCTCCCCTTTACTGCAAGAATAGGATTTGTTGTTGTTTCTTGAATATGTCATTCATTCCCTGCCCCGCCCCCCGCAAGTCCTGGCAACTGTTTTACAACATTCTTTGGAACACACTGCTCAAACTTCGCCACCTTGCCAAATCTCACTGTCCATCTGGCCGACTCTTTCTGCTACTTCCTTTAGAGTCAGAGGGCATTCCGGCAGAACCAAGGACTTAGTTTCTTTGTATTTATTGTAATTTCTTATCTGGTTTTTCCACCTGACTCTGAGTTTCTTGAATCACAGACAAAATTTGATTTATTTCTCTACCCTTAGAAGGTGACAGGTGCCATGCATTTTAAGGGTTCAATAAACTTTTGCTGTATAAATGAATGGATGATTGAAAAGAAGTTTCCAAATACATTTTTTTTTGGCACATAATTGGGACTTGAGATGAGAAAAAGCCTTTTTTTTTCCCTTTCTGTGCTGCTTAATGATGTTCTTATTAGGGAGATTTCTTGTCCTTCTTATGAGAAATCAGAAGTTTAATTTAATCAGAAATTATCCATTTTCTTTTGATTTGCCAAACCTCCATAATTAGGAAAACACTAGCCTTTGAGTAATTTTGGATTTTTAAAATCAAAGAAAAAAAAAAACCAAAACAACAGATAATAACACTTGGGCAATATTTGCAAATGGTTTCCTTTTCATTGATAGTTATGTCTGTTTTAAGCCTATGAGCATTCCCTAAAACCAGCAGGCTAGGACTAATCAGCTTTTGCCATAGATTCCTCCTCTAGCCCAGAGAGCAGCTTTCATATACTGTCCTCAGACAATATCCAAGAGACCAAAAGTCCTAGCAATGTGTCTTTATCTGGAGAGGAGTCAAGTCCTTCGACTCCATTGACATTAGCTGGTATTATAATCATTGATTTAAATGCCATGGGTACAGTCATCAACAGGACCCATCCACATGTGCTTCTCAGACATATGATAGAGGCCCTGAGTGCTGTCCATAGAAGAGACAAACAGGAAGCACTTTGGTATGTTAGAAATCTAATCAGAAGAGGCAAGTTTGAAAGTGTTTGACAGTTTTTAAAAAAAAACTTATTTTCTTGTCCATCTTCTTTGCTGACTCATTTATTATTAATGCACCCTCAAATGAGCAGAATGGGCCCATGGCCTTCACTGTGTTAGAATGGTCCATGTAGAAAGGTGTTAGGAGACTACAGAGTCCAGGCACTTGCTGAACCGTTCTTTATCCTCTTTCCTGCCGGGGTCTTCTAAACCATGGCTACACCCGGAGAACAGGGGCTGTCATTGCCTGAGATTAGGCTGAGATGTACCAAACAGGACACATACTTTGAGCCTTGGATTAAACACAAACTGCCTTAGCTTTTGGCTGAAAACTAGACAGTAAGAAGCTGATTAGAGTACTCTCTGTGTGTCAGGCAAAAAAGGCAGAAAGAATGAAACTGATAAGAAAATTGTCCTCATTCATTGGACAAAGAAGTCCTTGTCATTCACTTGCTACTTTGTTAGGAACCTGGAAGCATTCCAGGAGCCAAGTATTCTTGAAGCTCAGCTGTGCGGAGCCCTGGTGGTGCTCACGCACCTGACTAGCAGCCTCCTCCTTCGCTGCAGTGACCTTTCAGTTGTAGGTTGTCAGGAAGTGCTAAGCAGGCCTGTCCAGCCGCTCAGGGAGGGGCTCCACTTTCACTGGTTAGGGAAGGTTAAAACAGAAAGACTTAAAGTAAATAATGAGAGTAAGTAACTCATATATGGCCTTTAAAGCATAGTGGTGTTGGAATTATGTGAGCAAAGACGGTGGGCTCATAGTAAGAGGAATAAACACCACATTTTTGCTGGACAGCTACTGAGCATGGTGGCTGCCATGGAGTACAGCTGACTACCCAGTGTTACTCCACTGAAGAACACAAACTTTCCCCTCTCCCAGGAGCTATTGACAACAAATAACTTCTGGATTAGGAGTGGGGCTTTGTGTCCACTCTTCCTTCCTCATGCTGAGATTTTGTCTGGATAGAACTTGTGCATGCTGACACAGTCTCTGGGAGTTCATCTGTGCATCGACCCACCCTTGCTGTGTTGGGAAGACATTGTTTCCTTGGAGTTGTCCCCTATCACTGGCTCTTAAAATCTTTTTATTTCCTCTTTCCCATAGTTCCCTGAGCTTTGAGGGCAGGGGTGTGACGTCCTATTTAAGTCCGAGTGCTTCAGAGTCTCGTAGTCACTGCACACAGTCTAGCACAAAATGGACTCCATGTTTTTGTGTGCTGTTTTAAAATTTTGTTTTGGTTTGTCTTTTTGATTTTTTTTTTGTTTCTTTACTTTGATTTTTTTCTTTTACAGAGGGGGAAAACATGAAGTTGGGTGGGTAAAGAGGAAAGAGGTCGGGAGGATCTTGGAGGAGTTGGGAGAGGGAAAATAATATGATCAAAATATATGAAAAAAATGTTTAAAAAATAACAAATACAAAAAAGTCTTTTTGTTAGTTTTCTAAAATCTTGAACTCTCAAGACTGAAAGAAAATTGGAGACTTATTCTAATGTTAGTGATAATTGATGATTTCTACTCAGCACAGGCCAGCATTGCAAAATCCCCATCAGTTAGATGGGGCCATAAAAATTTCATGCACAGTGGGCCAGCAAGTTAAAGGACTCTGGTGAACCCTGGGGCTTTGCCTCTGCTAATGTACTGTTCTCCATATGTATTAGAAGAATTCAGGTCCCTTCTTTGCAGGAGGCCTGAGTGACAAGAAGAGAGATGCTTCTCTAGAGAGTCAACCAAAGTGCTTTCTGCACATAATGCCTTGCAGACACCATGACAAACATCATGCTTGGTATTATGACATGATATCATCTGCCCATATATCTATATCTATATCTATATCTATATCTATATCTATATCTATATCTATATCTATATCCATATCCATATCCATATCCATATCCATATCCATATCCATATCCACATCCATATCTATCTACATCAGTCCAATGCTACTGTGCCTAGGATGCACCCTAGCATCCCTAACTCTTGACATAAGAACCTTGCACAGTTTATAAAGACCTCAGGCACAGTCAACCCTTGCATATGACATGAAAGCCAGAGCAAAGCTTTCAGGTGTTCAGGTAGAAGAATGAGGACTTTCTTGTTGTTCCAGAACTCTCGATGAAGTAGAGCTAACTCAGCACCAGCACAAGCTGGCTCGAGTTCTGTCTGGAGGCATGAAGAGGAAACTCTCCATTGGCATTGCCTTCATGGGCATGTCAAAGACAGTGGTTCTGGATGAGCCAAGCAGTGGGGTGGATCCTTGCTCCCGTCGCAGCCTCTGGGACATTCTACTCAAGTACCGGGAAGGTAGGTGGTGAGACTCATTCCACTTTCTCTCTCTGCAATGCTATGCTTGAGAAGCATTGTGTGTGTGAAGCAAGTCGTATTACAATGAGGATGCAGGATATTGTTTCAGAACAAGTAAGATATTTTAATACTTTATGATACATTTGCTTTCTAATATATTATAATACTTAGAACACCTACTTTGTATTTGATCTCTTAATTCAATATTGGCAGTGATACAGTCAATGAGCTAGAGTTATAGGTGATATCATTCAAAACTGGTTTTGCCCAGACTTTATTCTACTTTTAGAAGCATGAAAGATGAAAGGATGCAATTAGAGGTCATCAAAGACAAACTTTCCTCGGTTAGTCAACTTTCCACTGCTGTGGCCAATAATTAACTTAGCAGAGAAAAAGACTGTTTGGGCTCCTAATTTCAAAGCTTCTGGTAAATGAGTGTCTAGTCCTCATCTCAGTTTGTTTTCTTGTTGCCTGGATAAAATACTCAGATGAAAGGCACCCTGGGAAGGAGAGGGTTTATTTTATCATATACTTCCAGGTCATAATCGATCATTGAAGGAAGTCAGAAAAGGTATTCAAGACAGGAAACTGCAGGTAGAAAATTGGAGGCAGGAAACTAGAGGCAGGAACCATGGACAGACATGGTTTGCTGACTCACTCTCTGGGTCAATTCCTGTCTTGCTATCTTACTCAGCTCAGGCCCACCTGCCCAGGGATGGTCCTGGGGCCCACAGTGGGCTGAACCCTCCCACGTCAATCATCATTCTAATCAATTCCTCCCTATCAGACCCATGACCCCACCTGATGTGGGTGATCCCTGAATTGAGATTTCTCATCTCAAAAGAATCTAGCCTATTCAAGTTGACAATTAATGCTAGCCACAGAAGTCCTTTTGCTTTGGACTTGTGGTAGTACAGTATATTATGGTAGATGGGGTAAGATGATCACTTCATGATGGCATAAAAGCAAAGAGAGATTAGGATGGACATACTCCAAGGGCCTAACTTCCTTCTAGGAAGCCTCATCTCCTGAAGGTCCTACCACTTCCCAATAGCATATCAGACTAGCAAATAGGCCCTTAAAATGTAGACCATTGGAAGGTTTTCAGGATCAAAATGGTAGCACCTTCTATTACAGAAGGAAGCTGAGGCATGATGAGATGGACATTTGGTAGTCTCACCTCCCTAGACAAAGCTGACTGACAAAGAGGGAAACATATCTCTGTCTCAGAGGGTCCATTTTTCTTCTGTAATATGTGCATTTGCCATTTCAAGCATACTCCAGACAGGTAGGAAGTATTGCAATAAGCAGTTTACATAGAAATGTTCTTTGAACAGAACATGGGGAACAGTGAAGCACATCTCAGTGTTGAAGGACTATCAAAACACTTCTGAGGCAAGGTTACACACACTCTTACATAATGTTTCCCCTTTACCCTCTATTCCTTTCCTAGCCTGACTTTACTTTGGCTTGACTTAAAACTCCAACTTCCTGGGGGAGATCAGGATTTGCTGTAGAAGAAAATGAGGGGAAAAGAACAATCTAGAGCCCGCCCTTTTCTTCAGCAAATAGTTCTGTTCTTGCAGTTCTGAGGAATTACAGAAGGAGAACCCAGATTGAGGAGCTGAGAAGGGAGGCAGCAGATAGTGCTCTGCTGACTCCTATGTTCTTGGTTTGGGTTGCACAGCTGCATGGGAAGAGTTTAGGTCCTGTCTATGGAGCTGGCTTGGAGGTCATGATGCTGAGGAGAGCTCCGGGTCCCCCAGGAAGCATCAGGGACTGGCATTCTCACTCTTCCCAGATGCACAGCTGCAACACTGAGAGGGAGCCAGAGCTTGTGAGAGATGCTGCCCTTGGAGCTGTCTTGCTGGAGGCCAGGGCGGGTTTTGGGGGTCTGCAGCCAGAATGCCTCATATAAGCTGGAGGCATGGAATATGAAACATTTTGGTCTGACTCCTTTAGGGAGTCCCTGCCCATGCTACAAATGCTGAGGGTGAGAGGACAGTGCCCTTTGGTTTCAGTCAGAAGAGGATAAGTCCTTTTCTCCCCCACTTGTAACTCTTCCTTCAGCCTCTTTGCTCCATTTATCTACATGCCCTTTGCTAGAACAGAAGAAGGGCACGGAATGCAAAAATGGGAAGCTCTGATGGAAAACACTGAATGCAGTTTATGGGCACTGATTAAAAATTGAGATTGGATTCCTGACTTTCCTGCCACTTTGAGTGGGGGCTGATAAAGATGATGGATGAAGGCCGGGTGGTGGTGGCGCACGCCTTTAATCCCAGCACTTGGGAGGCAGAGCCAGGCGGATCTCTGTGAGTTCGAGGCCAGCCTGGGCTACCAAGTGAGCTCCAGGAAAGGTGCAAAGCTACACAGAGAAACCCTGTCTCGAAAAACCAAAAAAAAAAAAAAGATGATGGATGAGGGTTAGATTAATGGATTATAATTTCCCTGTTCTTGTGGATTGTAGAAATTAAACAGTGCAAACCCACAACTATTGTTTGATTTAAGAATTATAGATGAGTCATTGTAAAATTTTATTAATTATATTTTAAAGATCTATACTTTTTTCTTTAAAAATATTCTTTGAAAAATTATTACACATATGTAATATTTTGAACGTAGCCATCCCTCATTGCCTCCCTCAAACTCTCCCTGCCCCATTGACACACTACACTTCCAATTTTATGCTTTTTAAAAATAGTTCATTGAGTCCAGCGAGTGCTACACATACATGTACAAGTGTTGTATCATCTGCTGGGGCATAAGCAACTTAATATTAGCCATTCCCTAAAGAAAAATGGCCTTCCCTATCCCAGCAACCTTCAACTGCAAATACTTCTTTGGGAACCCCTTCTCTCTCTATTGCGGAATTTGCTTTTAATTTTGAGAGTTCCATACATTTATATAGTGAACCATCTTATATACCTCCCAGCATGCCCCTTCCACCTTCACATCTTTTTTTGGTGATATCCCATTAAATCCACTTAGAACTGTCCATAAGTATATGGGGTGGAGCCATCCACCAGCACATAGGAGAACTTGCAGTGGCCAAATCCTCAAGAAAGAATTCTTCTCACTCCCCAGGTACAACTGGCTTGATCTTTTCAGGTGGCCACACTGCTGTGAGTTCATATGGGTATTAGTCATGCCATGTCCAAAGGATGGCATTTCTTAGATCTCATCCCCATCCTCTGCTCTTCCTTTCTTGAATGGTTAGTTGATGCAATGTTTAAAGTGTGAATATTCAGAATGGACAGATGCAGTGCAAGTCTGAGAAAAAGATCATCTTCATTAAACTCTGCTGTTACTTCCCTTGTTGTTTAATGGAGGTTATTTTCATCTTTGGAAGACCCCTTTGTAACTGTTGTACTGATTGAAGTACCAAATTAATAGTCTGCAAGAAGATTGGCTAGATGGCAGTAAAAAGAAAGCACTTCTTCAAAAATGAAAATGTATAGCTCATTCCTGTAAACAACTGGCACAGCTTTGTGAGAAAGATTTAAGACAGTGTGGGAACAAATGTTACCTGCTGAGGAGAAAAGAGATTTTCCCATCAGAACACTGGGCATCAGATGCTAGTGGGAATCTTGTGGGTATTTTTTGCTCTTTGGTGGACAGTATGAGCTTTTGATCAGCCCTGGTGCCAGCATTTCAATGTCCACCGTGGAAAGATCAATAATGAGGCAGAGACACCAGAGCCAGGTGGCACATCACGACAAATGCCTAGAACACATTTCAGACTGGCTGTACATTTCCTTTGGAGAGATGGCCAAGCTCCTCTAAGCTGCACTTTTCTTTGTTACAAAAGGAGACTGTCTCATTATTTTATAGGATTCTCCAAGCCAACAGTTCTCAACTTGTTGGTTACAACCTTTTGGGCATTGATGAACCCTTTCAACAGATATCCTGAATATCATGTATTTACAACAGTAGCAAAGTCACTTTTATAAAGTAGTAACAAAATAATTTTATAGTTGGGTGTCACCACAACATGAAGAACTGTATTAAGGGTCACAGCATTAGGAAAGCTGAGAAGCACTGCTCTATGGAGTCAATGAACTGTTAGTGAAAGTGTATGGCTCAGTATCTGGTGTGTGGACTCTCCATACATGAGAGGATATTGTCATTTCAAAGATACACAGAGATGAATTCAGGAACTGTAAGTTTTGGAAAGAACCTATGGGCAGGCTGCACCACCAGAATCAGAAAGAAACAATAGGGTAATGGCTTGGAAGCCATTACTCTTTGAGGATAGAGCAGCATCTTGCGTTGTGGTAGCATCCCCTGGGAGCCATCATGGATCAAATATCTGTGTCTGTAATCTAAATTCTTTGGGAATTATTTACTTATCTTTTCCAGCTTTAGTAAAGTGCAGTCGACAAGTAAAAACTGTACATGTGGCATGATGTTTGATATTTGTATGCAGAGAGAAAAAAATTAAACAGAACTAATTAACATGCCTATTGCCTTATAAATGTACATTGTGTGTGTGTGTGTGTGTGTGTGTGTGTGTGTGTGTGTGTGTGTGATATTAAACGGCTAATCTCTCAGTAATTTTCACATGCACAATGAATAGCTATAGCCATTGTGTTGTATAGCAGGTCTCCAGAATCCACCACCTTGCATAACTGAAGTTTTATGTGATTTAGCCATACCTCTCTGTTCCTCTTCCTGCTCTCTCAGTCCCTTATACCATCCTTCTTCCTTTCATTTACTTTAAGAGTCTGGATTGAATAGACTTCTGTTTTTAGATTATTGTATTGTATGGGGACATGCATCTGAACTGCAGGATAGCTCTAATCAGAGTAACAGATGGTCCTATTTCAGGCAATGAGTACATTTTCTTAGCATCTAGGAACTAAAAGACAAAGCTGTTGCCCATTGTCTTTATAATGCCTCTATAGCAAGAACTGGCACTGGGCACTCCACTCTCTACTGCATTTTGCACTACATTTCATTGTTTTCTTTCTAGATGGATTCTAAAAAGTGAATTGGAAGACAGACACTGTGGTTCACCTCCAGGCAACCCTAGGGCTAAGATAGGAATATTGCTATGAACTTGAAGTTAGCCTGGGCTATATTGTGATCTCTAGACTAGCTTGGGCCATAGATTGAGATATAGTCTCAAAAAAGCAAATAAAATCAAACCAAACAATAATAAAAACAAACTCAAGGAGAGAACAAAAACAATAAGACTCTTGGCCTTTTGTTCCTTCTCCTTTATGAAAAATATGAAATTAAGTAGAATTAAAATCAAGTTTGTCATTCTCTATTTAAAGATTTGTTCTTGAAACTGGAATCAATGAATATTGTTTATTCTGTTTGATAGACCAGCAAAATGAGGCTCAATTAGACCCAATGGGGAAAAAGTAGCTAAAAGCAAGAACATCATCTATTTATATTAACTGAAGTAGCTTTTCTCAAATACCGTGAGTTTCTGTGCCTTCTGTTCTTCTAAGGTAAATCAGAGAATTTCTTCTCCACCAGGAAAGGTAATGAATTCTCAATTCATTGTAGACACATGCAAGCTTAACATGGACTTCTGCAGAAGGAAGCCACAGTGCTGGACTCAGCCATCTCTCCCCTTATGATGTAATCTCCCACCACTGGCTCCCACACTTGTCTCCCACATTCTTGGTTCAGGGTTTCTATGTGATTTCTAGGATGCAGTGTATGTTTTGATGCTATTACATCTAAGCCCTAGAAAACAAAGCTGCTGAACTCAGGGCATTTATTTCATAGCTGTTTCTCCCTTCCTGCTTGACAGTGTCTCCTAAGCTTAATGAGGAGAGCATGGAGGGCATTTGTGAAAACATCAGTCAAGACCTTTGGGGAAACTATAATGAAAAAATTTCAGGATCTCTAATTCTCAAAGTAGACTTAGCTATGTTTTTACAGAGCACCCTTCCAGTACCCACTGTTTAAAACACTGTTAACTTTCTTTCAATCCTATACCAGTTCACCATTCTTAGGAAAGGGCCTTTGTTATGTTGCTTCTGATACATCCTGTGCTTGGAAACAGGTCGCACCATCATCTTCACAACCCACCACCTGGATGAAGCTGAGATGCTCAGTGACCACGTGGCTATTCTCCAGCAGGGAAGGCTCAGATGCTGTGCTCCTCCTGCAAGCCTGAAGGAGACCTATGGCCAAGGACTCACCCTGACGCTTACCAAACAAGTAAGAAGTGCCACTCCTTTATTTCACTGGGGAAGCCCTGTCCCATCCATGTCACTGGAAACAAAGCAGGACACTTGTACAACAGTAATGTCCAACTAGAGGCCCTTTGTGAACAATATCCCAGGAGCCTAAATAACGCTGTTCAGCCCGAGCAGTGAGGGCTATCATCTGTGATCCCTAGGGTGCATTTAATCTTCTAGGAAGAAACCTGAGAGTGGCCAGAATGATCTGATAAGTACCAAGAACAGCTGTCAGGAATTTCTATGGCCAAGGAGTTCTAGAAATCATTTTGACAGTGATACTCCCTTCTGGAGGCTAGAACCCTGCCCATTGTAGGGACAGACAGCAAGGAGATGGTCAGGAAAGGAGAAATCAAACCTAAGTCACACCTGTCATTATTATTGCCTATTTGTCATTCAGGAAAGGAGCAGAGATCCTGTGTTTAGAATCCAGAAATTCACAATCCAGGTCCTTATGACTGTCTTATCCTTAGTGACCCTCAAAAAGTCTGCCCTTTACTCCGTTGAACATGCCTTTTTTTTTTTTTTGTTGTTGTTGTTGCAATATAACTGCTAGGATTTGGGTCTCCATAGTGATCTTTTTTTTTTTTCTGGGAAGGAGAGCGTCACTCCAATGCATTACTCTAAATGTCTCCAGGGCATTTGGAGCCAGTCTGGACACATGGGTCAAAAGTAGGCTCACCAGGTTTACTACTGTAGATTTCTGTTTTACAGTATAGTAAAAAGGGTTTTGGATGACAGCTCAGCTGGTAAAGTGTTTGTCTTGCAAACATGAGGCATCGAGGTAGAACCCCAGAGCACACATAAAAATGCCAGGTTTGATAACGTGCACCTGTAATCTCAGTGCTCAGAGGCCAAGAAGAATCCCTGGTACTTACTGACCAGCCTGTCTGTCCTAATTGATGAGCTCCAGGTTCAGGGAAGATGACCTTGAAGTTGTCCTCTGACTTCCACATTGGTGCACATGTGCCTGTGTGCGCATACACATATATTAAAAAAGAAGAGAAAGTGTGCAACACATCATTGAAAGGCCCCTTCCTGCTTAAATGCGGCAATCTATCCATGTTTTGAAATAGAATTCTGAAATGACACATATATGAGTATATTACTCAAGAATTCAGTGATTGGATTGATCTTCCTTACTGCTTTCTTACCCATTTCTCTTTCTGGTAGCCTTCTGTCCTAGAAACCCAGGAGCCCAAGGATGTGGCTCGTGTTACATCCTTGATACAGGTCTATATTCCACAAGCATTCCTCAAAGATAGCAGTGGAGGTGAGCTGACCTACACCATCCCCAAGGATGCAGACAAGACCTGCTTTAAGGGGCTTTGCCAGGCCCTGGATCAGAACTTACAGCACCTACACCTGACAGGATATGGCATCTCTGACACCACCTTGGAAGAGGTACATGCTGATGTGGTTTATGTTTCCATGGCCAGTTCCATAGTCAGAAAGATATGGATGAATGGGGAAGAGGAGACTATTGTGTGTATTTATTTATTATTTATTTTCAAGGCCTGATTAGGAGCCTATATCCGTTACTTTTCCTGTTGCTGTGATCAACTATCTATTGCAAAAACAACTTACGGGAGATATGGTTTATTTTGAT
Source organism: Peromyscus maniculatus bairdii (assembly GCF_049852395.1). Lineage (NCBI taxonomy): Eukaryota > Metazoa > Chordata > Mammalia > Rodentia > Cricetidae > Peromyscus > Peromyscus maniculatus. Next base: position 12,692,866 of record NC_134861.1, read on the forward strand.
TTCTAGTCCAAGGATATGCAGTCTATCATAGCGGAGATGTCATGGAGAGTAGGAATTTGAGGCAGCTGGTCACATTGTATCAACAATCAGGACATGTGGTGCATGTCCTCAGCTAGTTTACTCCTGTTTATTCAGCCAGGACCCAAATCCAAGGAACAGAGCACTTCATTTCAGGATAGGTCTTCCCATTCAGTTAACTAATCAAGATAGTTTCCCATAAGCCTTCCCAGAGACTTATCTTCCTAGTGGTTCCAGATCTCATCATGTTGACATCTGAGATTAATTGTCACAGTCATGCATAGTGGGAGCCCCAACCAGAATTTAATATACTTCATTGGTGACTACCATTCAAGCAAATAGCTTTCCTATATTTGAGACCTGAGATGTGTTTGAACTAGAATCTCTAGATGACCAGTCTTTGGTAATGAAAGTACCTGCCTCTTCTGTGAACTTCTGCTTGGTAGCTGTGGTCATACACTTGGCTAATAGACGAATGTCAGATGATCTCACCCACATGGTACTGAATGCTGGCCTGCTCCCAGTCCCAAGCTCTCTCTTTATTCTGACACCTGGTGCTCACAGCTCTTGAGACTGGGCTAAGAACACCCACTACTCAGTGTAGTCCCATCATAGTGGGCAGCCAAAAATTTGCTCATATTTCCTTTGAAGAAAAATGCTAGGTTGTAAAACCCAACTGAAGACAGTCTTTGTGTGAGTCCTTAATATTATGCCTATATACAATCTTCATGTAAATTTTAATTTTACTTTTCTATTAACTATTGAAAGTGCTGAAGATTAAAAAACTAATGGAAGAACAGAATATTAAAATTAAGATAAGCAAGAGACTATTGTGCTAGCCTCTCTAATTTAATTTACTGTTTTCAGGTATAATGCTAGTGCCCAATCATTTTTGTGGTTGTTGTTGTTGCTATTGTTAGTAGGTATTGCTGATCTGAACCACATATTAAAAACTTTGGATAACTGTGGGACTTAAAATGGTCAGTTTTCCAAGTTAGAGTGAGCACTAGAATGAGTTTAGGGGTAAAAGGCACAAAGCTGGATATGTGGTCTTGAATGAAGGCAAGGCAACCCTTAAGAAATCATTTGGTGTACATATGTCTCCCTTCCTCACCAGTAGTGATGTTAGTCTCAGTTCTGGGACCTACAGTTAATTATGGCTGGTAAACATAGTCCAACAAATGAATACATTGTGGGGGGATAAAGGAGGGAGGGGTAGGAGGGAGAAAATCATACCTGCCTGATTTTTATTATAGTGGCTTGTTAAAACTGTTCTACTTTGCTTTTATTATTAGTTGCTGCTATTAACCTCTTACTGTGCCTAATTTATGAATCAGACTTTATGGTAGAAATGCATTAGGGAACGAAATTACAATTACAGGTTCTGTATCTGTGGGTTTAAGTAATTATGGGTTGCAACTATTCAGAAACAGCACCGTGTGTATTGAACATGTGAAGACTTTTTATCATCAGCATTCCTCTGGAAATTAATATAATGATTATTCATCTATAACATTTGCCTTTTATTAGACATAATATATAGTATAGAGATGAGTTATTGTGTGTAGTGGAATGTCAGTAGGTTGGATACAAATACTGTACCATTTTTAATAGACTTGGGCAATTCTGAATTTTACTTTCTGTGGATCCTCATCCTCCATGAATACTTAGTGATAACTATTTTTCTGTAGAATTTGTCTTGGAATGCATCCTACATGGACAAGGGAGGGCCACGAAAGTTCCTAACTGATAGTAGCCATAATATATTTTGTCTGATGTCATTATTCATAGATGAGTATAGAACAAAAGATTCATAGTCTTGCATGGTACCTATTTTCATATTTAGAACACCTTTCACTCCCTACAGATGGAATTATTCCTATTTCTAAGTAAGGAATCTGAGCCTTGATAGGCTACTTTCTTTATCCCAAGTAACACTGCTCATAAATGATGGATCTGCATGTGGATAACATGCATTTGAAGATGCTTAACTGAATTACATTCTTTGAAGATGCTTCAAATGTAATTCATTCAATTCTTTGAAGATGCTTGACCTGGGCAATGCCCTGTATTGTATTGGCCAACAGGGCTAGAGAACACCATTTCCTACTATCTCCACCCTATCGTTTTTGATAGAGTAAGTAGAGCATGAAGAAGCAAAAATAAATAAATAAATAAATAAATAAATAAATAAATAAAACAAAAACGAAACAGCCTAATATTTGTTCATGCTGTTGATGAGCTGCTATCTGGGGCCAACGATTGCAATCACCATGACCCTATGTCATAGTGGCTGTTTCCTGCTGTTCCAGAAGCCTTGATATGAAGAAAGCCTGGAAGTCTGGACTCTCTATCATCATTCAGTGGTTTCTTTTCATCCCCTCACTGCCTACTGTCTTTTCTTTATGATGCTTGCCCTGATAAATTCTGTGCTTCCTCTGTGACGTGCTCAAGGAGATAGAGCCCTGGGAGTGCTATGCTTTCCCGATACCCTCCAAACCAGCCGCATAGAAAGTAGGCTGTGTTGTGAGTGCTTGCTGAATTGGTATTAGCTGAATGACTCATATTAAGTTTCAGAAGAACAATGACAAGAAAAAAGTCTGCACATTTTCAGCATAAACATGGTGCTTTTTCTGAATATTTGCAAACTATAATTACCCAAACCCACAGAAATAGCACCTTTAATTGTACAAGCTTCAGAAGACATGCCTACCTCCTGAGACTAGTTACAGTAGAAAAAGTATCAGCTTTACCCCAGACAGTTCTGTTTCTATATACTTATTTATTTCATGTTATGTGTTTGTGAGTGCATGTATGTGAACCATATGTATGCACAAACCTTCAAAGGTCAGAAGAGCATGTCAAGATCCCCTGGAACAGGTGTTAAAAGCCATTGCAAACTACCATGGGGAGGCTGGGAACTAAACCTGGGTCCTCTGCCAGAGTCGCAAGTACACTTATCCACAGAGACATTGCTCCAACCCCCATGCAGACAGTTCTAAGTCCAGATATTTACCCCTCTGAGCTCCAGGACCTTGGATCAATCACTCAGTCTTGATAAGCCTTATTTTTTATTATTGTTTAAGATAGAAAAATGACAACCACACTGGGATTCGATGACACCTTGATGGTTATCATTCAAACAACAAATAATGAAGAAGATATGGGAAAGGGAACACATGTGGGATAAGATAAGGATGTGGGATAAGAAAGTAGATTTGTGTGACCACTATAGAAATTAGTGTGGAGATTTGTCAGCATAACTACCATGTGATTTATCTGCACCACTCCTGGGTATATACCCAAAGCACTCTTAAGTCATCCTATCAGAAGATCTTTGTACATCCACGTTTACCAAAGCACTATCCACAACAGCCAAATTAAGGGAATATTCTAGATGTTCATCAGTTGATGAATGGCTTAAAAGATCTGGCATATGTACATACTCTAGTTTTATTCAGATGATGAAATTTTGTCATTTCCTACAGGAAAATGGGTGCAGCTAGAGATCATTATGCTAAGTAAAACAAGCTATACTGAGAAAGAACACTGTGTGTTTCCTCTCATATTCAGAATCTAGATTTCAGAAGAAGACTCAAAAGGAAAAGGGTAATTATTTGAGAGGAGGAGGGGCACCAAGGGAGAGTAGGAGGAGGTCATGTAGAATGAATAAAAGTATGCAATAGATTTGAATAACAATGGTATAAATGAATATATATGCTAATAAAAACTAAATCCATGAACAAACAAACACATACACATACAAGAGAATAGTTTTCATTGATATTCTGAGTATGATAAGCAGTGGGTACATGACTTGGACAAGCTAATCAAAATGGTAAGGCCTCCTGTCATCTGTGGGGAACTGTCACCACTTTGGAGTAATAGTGGAATATCATATTCATACTCAAAAGTTCACTTGCTCTTCAGGGACTTTTGATGGATTAACAGTCTTCCCTGTGCCAAAATAGAAGACCAGGGCATGTCTGAGCCTCCTCTTCCTTCCATTGTGTGAGTTAAGACTGGGTAGCTGTCCTCCTTGAGTGCAGGTTTACAGGCCTGTGGCTCATTGAACTGCATACTCAAATGTGACTAAGACACCAACTGTCACCACTTCTGAAGTTTGGAAAACAAGTCCAAATACTGGACAAGAAGGCTCATGTTTGAGTAGCTGGGATCTTGAGCCAGCGCATGTCATTTTTTCTGTAGAAATGAAGTGCTGCCACCTTCAACAGTTGCTTCATGTCCTGGGTCTTAGGGGCTGGAAGGAGGGGCTGTGAATATCTGTCAGTGTTTCCTGGGTGACTTGCTGTTCTGCCTTGTCTAGTCCTGAGAAACTGACTTGTTCATAAGCTCAGCAAGTGCTCACTCTAGAACAGGAGACCTTGTGTATGTTGGGGACAGGAGATAAGTCAGCTTTTTTGGATGAAGCACGTGTATCATTGAAATAACACATTCGTCGTAATGCTTAGATAGTTGTCTACACTTACACCTGTATACCTGTATGTCAGAAAGAGTGGGTGTTCCTTTTGTGTAATTAGCATTCTATTTATTTAATCATAAAAAAGAGACTTTGGGAATCTTTGTTAATATTTATCAGTAAGAAGGGTGAAACTTTGGGGGAATGCTTGCCTTTGATGTTTTATGAGTTTAAGTATTTTAAAACAGTGAGGTAGGTCTTCATGTTCTGGGTGGATGCTTAGCTTTAGAATCTTGGTTAACTGCTGTGGTTTATGCAGTCTATCAATGCTATTGTGAGGAGATGCCTGAGGAAGGTTGATAGGTGTAATTTTCACTGAAAGGTATGTAATTCTATGCTCTCCTTAGTAGATAAGCTGCTCCTTCCCTCTTCTTTGTCAAGACTCTCAGGTCTGGTTAGGTTTTCAGTCACATGGGAAATTAGAGTCTGCTGAGGCTAGGAGAGCTCACCCTGCTGGCTGTACACTTGCTTTGTCTTTGTTAGTCATATAAGCAGAATTTTTTCTGAGCCATTTTCTTTTTTTGTAAGTATTATTATAAAGGAAAGTAAGATAAATAGAAAAACCCACCATGGTGGGCTCCAGAATGCTGCTGTATGTTGAAGCCAGTTAGTACTTAAATGTCTGTCAATATCATCATCATCATCATCATCATCATCATCATCATCATCATCATCCTTGTTATATTCAGAGCTCCATGTGTCTGGAAGACTCTACATAGAAGTCATACACTGAATTCTGTGTTTTCTTTGCCCATCTCTAGGGTGATCATGATGCACACAGGGGAATCCATTCTGGATAGAGCCTGGTAGGGTGCCCTTGATGCTGCTCAAACTGACCTTGAGGACTGAGTGATAGGAAAGGTGGAGACAGAAGGCTCCAGGTGCCAGCCAGGGGCTTAGAGTAGTTGAGCAAGAAACCTGCTTCCACATCATTACTTTCATATTCTCACATGAAACAATATTCCCAGTCACAACCCTCCACTAGAAACGATCAACTGTGGAAAGAATCACAATGTGAAATTCAATGACAAGAACCTCCATGCATAGTGTGCCATTTCAGGATTATATCCTCCATTTTTATTTAAAATAGATTTTTCCCCCTCATGTCATATATCATGGTTATGGTTTCCCTTCCCTCTACTCCCAGTTCCCAGATTTACCTCCTTCCTGTCTCTCATTAGAAAACAAGCAGACTTTTAAGGGATAGTAATAAAATAAATGAAAATATAGTAAGATAAAACAAACTCACACATCAGAATAGGACAAGACAAACAGAAAGAAAAGAGCCCAAGAAAAGGCCCAAGGGACAGATATATATGGAGAGATTCTTTTGTTTGCCACTCAGGAATCCCATAAAAAAACATTAAACTGGAAGCCATAATATATATAAAAGACCTAAGATAAAATGAGAGAGAAAAATACATAAATAAAATAAAGATAAAAATGAAATATAAGATAAAAATTTAAAAAAGTAAAAGAAAAGCCCTGATATAACTAAGATAAGGAACACCCAAAGATGTGGTTAAGTTCATTTTTTTGACCATCTACTGTTGAGGATGCAGCCTACACTTAAGAGTAATTTGTTTCCCCAGTGAGACTGCCTTGGATAAATCTGAACTTTCATTTGCAAGTAGTTTCCAATTAGAGATAGCTTCTGGGTCAGTGATGAGGGCAAGTGTCTAATTTTCTTTTCATCTCCAGGACCCTCATCTAGTACAGACCCATGCAGACCCTGCTGCCTCAGTCTCTTGAGTTCATATGTGAGTTGGTCCTGTTGATTCAGAGGGTCTTGTTTTCCTTGTCCTCCACCCCCTTTGGCTTTTACAGTCTTTCCTCTTCCTCTTATGCAGGGTTCCCTGAGCTCTGAAGGAAGGGATTTGATGGAGGCATCCCATTTAGGGCTGAGTGTTCCAAGATCTCACTTTCTGTATATTGTCTGGCTGTGGGTCTCAGTATTTGTTCTCATCTGCTTCAGGAAGCTTCTCTCATAATGGCTAAGCAAGGCACTGATCTATGAATATAGCAGAGTATCATTTTGTTGCTACTTTTTTTTTTTTGAGAACAGTAGTATTTGATTTTACCCTAGGTCTCTGGGCTATTCAATCTCAGGCTTTTGGTCACTCAAGCAATGTTGGGTATGGTTTCCATCTGGTGAAGTGGCCTCTAAGTCAGATCAGGTACTTGTTGGTTACTCCTATAAGCTTTGTGCCATCTTTACACTAGCATATCTTACAGTCAGGGCACCATTGTAGATCAAAGGGTTTGTAGCTGAGATGATGTTTACATTTCTCCTTTGGTAACATGCAAAGTACCTTCCTGTACCAAGAATACGAACCCATAGGGGTCAAAGCTCGACTTCTCCATGTTCAATGAGTTGTGTGGGCATTGTCTTCAGCCTTGCTTTCAGTTTGTGGAGAGCAATCTACAGTCTTGGCAACAGCCTAGGTTGTTTGGGGGTTCCCATGGGATCCCTTTGACCAACCACTCAATTTGATGTAACCCAAGCTCCGTACTAGAAATTTCATTTGGTGACAGATGTCCAGTTGGGGCTCTGGCTTCCCCATTATTTGGTGATTTCATTTATATCACTTTCATAGATGTATATATTTTACGAAGCTTCCTTTGTATTAGGTTTCAATACTACTGCTCAAAACTCAATTTTAGCTGTCTCTCCCCATATTCCCTCTGTCATCCCCCTCTCCATCCGCCTGTGCACTTGATACTCTTGTTCCATTCCCCCCATGCCATCCATCTATGCATCCATGCATCCATTCATGAATGCATCCATGTATCCATCTATCCATAAGTATTTTATTTACCTTTTGTAAGGAACTCTATATGCCTGACACCCCAAGTTCCTTACCCTATACTTAACTTCTGTGGTTCTACTGATTATAGGTTGGTTATCATTGACCTAATAGCTAATATCCACTTATAAGTGAGTGTATACCATATTTATCTTTCTGAGACTGAGTTATCTCATTCAGGATGACTTTTTCTAGTTCAACCCATATACCTGTGAATTTTTTTTAAACTGCTAAATAGTAGCCTATTGTGTAAATGTATCCCATTTTCTTTATCTATTTCTGTATTGAGGGACATCTAAGTTGTTTCCAATTTCTGGCTGTTACGTATAGAGCAGCAGTGAACATGGTTGTGTACGTGTCTCTATAGTAGGGTGAAGTATCCTTTGGGTATATGCACAAGAGTGGCATAGCTCTGTGTTAAGGCAGATCAATTCCCATCTTACCGAGAAAACCCCACACTGATTTCCATAGTGACTGTACAAGTTTTCAGTCCCCCAAACAATGGATGAGTGTTTCTCATATTTCACACCCTGGATTGTGTGAGCTGTCATTTCGTTTATTGATCTCAGTCACTATCACTATTGTAAGATAAAATCTCAAAGTAGTTTTGATTTGCATTTCCCAGGTGGCTATTGATGTTGAACATTTCTTTAAGTGTTTCTCAGCCGTTTGAGTTTCCTCTTTTGGGAATTCTCTGTTTAGATATGTGCCCATTTAGAATTGGATTATTTGTTTTCTTTGTATCCAGTTTTTTTTAGTTCTTTATATATTTTATATATTAGCCCTCTATAAAATGTATAGTTGGTAAAAATATTTTCCCATTCAGTAGGTTGTCACATTGTCACTTTGTCCCAATAATGGTATCCTTTGCCCTACAGAAGTTATGCAGTTTCCTGAGGTCCCATTTATTAATTGCTGATCTTAGCTGATCTTAGTGCCTGTGCTAATGGTATTTTGTTCAGAAAGTCTTTTCCTGTGCAATAAGTTCAAGGCTATTCCCTGCTTCCCCTCTACCAGGTTTAGTATATCTGGTTTCATATTGAATCTTTGATCCATTTGGAGTTAAGTTTTGCACAGGGTGATAAGTATGGACCTATTTGGATTGTTTAGCACGCAGCTGTCCAGTTTAACCAGCACCAGTTGTTAAAGATACTGTCCTTTTTCCAGGGTGTATTTCTGGCTTCTTCATAAAAAAAATTAGGTGTTTGTAGGTATGTGGATTCATGTCTGGGTCTTCAATTCAATTGCATTGATTTTATGTCTGTTTTTGTGCCATTACTGTTTTTATTACTCTATCTCTGTAGTGCAACTTGAGATCAGGGATTCTGATACCTTCAGCAGGTCTTTCATGAGTAGTATTAGATTAGCTATTCTGCATTTCTTTTTGTTTCCATATGTTTTAGGTCAACTTGACACAAGCTAGAATTATCTGAAATGAGGGAACCTCAGCTAAGAAAAAGCCTTCATAAGATGGCTGTAGGGCATTTTCTTAGTTAGTGATTGATGGGAAAGGGCCCATCCTACTGTGGTGGTGCCATCTCTGGGTTGGTGGTCCTGAGTTAAAGCAGGTTGAACAAGCCATGCGGAGTAAGCCAGTAAGCAGTACCACTCTATGGCTTCTGCATCACCTTTTGACTCCAGGTTTCTGCCTCATTTAAGTTCCTGTCCTGGCTTCCTTTACTGATAGACTAAAATGTGTAAGTATAAGCCAAATAACCCTCTTTCTCCCTAACTTGATTTTGGTCATGGCATTCCATCACAACAATAGAAAACTTAACTAAGACATCATATGAAACTGAAAATAGTCATTTCACAATCTATGAAGAATTGTGTTAGAATTTTGATGGGGATTGCATTAAATCTGTAGTTTGATTGCTTTTGTTAGGATGGCCATTTTTACTTTATTTATCCCACTGACCCACGAACATGGGAGATCTTTCCATCTTCTGTTATCTTATTCAGTGTTTAAAGTTTTTTTTTTTTTTATATCATATAAGTCTTTCACTTGCTTGGTTAGAGTGACCCCATATATTGCATGTTCTTTGAGGCTATTGTGAAAGGTGTTATTTCTCAGTATCTTTGTCATTTGTGTAAAGGAGGGCCACTGATTTTTGTGATTAATTTTGTATCAAGCTACTTTGTTGAAAGTGTTTTTCAGCTGTAGGAGTTTCCTGGTGGATTTTTTAGGATCACCTGTGTATGCCATCATATCTTCTGCAAATAAATATACTTTGAATGTTGCCTTTCCAAGTTGTATCCCCTTGATTTCTTTCAGTTGTCTTACTTCTCTAGCTTAGTCTTCAAGAACTTTATTGAAGAGGTATGAAGAGAGTGGACAAACTAGTCTTATTCCTGATTTTAGTGGAATTGCTTTGAGTTTCTCTCCATTTAAGTTGAAGTTGGATATGGACTTTATATAAACCACCTTTATTATGTTCAGATATGTGCCTTATATCCCTGATCTCTCCAAACCTTTTATCATGAAGGGGTGTTGGGTTTTTTTCAAACACTTCTTATGCATCTAATGAAATGATCATATGGTTTTATCTTTATTTATGTGGTATATTACATTTATCAGTTTACATATGTTGAACCATCCCTGTATCTCTGGGATGAAGCCTACTGGGTCATATGGATGATAGTTTTTATGCGCTATTTGATGTACTTTGCAAGTATTTTATTGAGATTTTTTTTCATGTATGTTCATAAGGAAAATTGGTATATAATTCTCTTTCTTTGTTGGGTATTTATGTGGCTTGAGTATCAGGGCACCTGTGGCCTCATAAAACAAATTAGACAATGTTCCTTCTATTTGTATTTTGTGGAATAATTTAAGGCGTATTAGCATTAACTTTTCTTTGAAAGTCTGGTAGAATTCTTTTCTAAAACCATCTGGCCCTGGGCTTTCTTTTGGTTAGTAGACTTAACTATTGCTTCTATTTTACTAGGGTGCTAGGTCTGGTTGAATTGCTTATCTGATCTTGATTTACCTTTGAGAAGTGGTTCCTATTAAGAAAATTGTCCATTTCTTTTATATTTTCCGATTTGGTAGAAGGCAGTTTTTTTCAAAACATAATTTTTTAATTGATTCTTTGGGAATTTCACATCATACACCTCAATACTGCTCACCTCCCAGTCCCCAATATCCACCCATCACCCCTTGTAGCATCTCCCCAAAAGAAAATTAAAAGATATTAAGAACAAAACAAAACAAATGAACAAACAAAAAAACCCACTTCACTCCTTCATCTTTCCCGCCTCTCCAACACCTCTTCATTCATCTTAGTGGCCCTGGGAGCTGCTGTGTATCATTCAGTATGCCCTTTTGTTCACTCAGCTTTACTTGCAAATGTTCAATGCAATAAGTTGTTAGTCTGGTTCTAGGCCTCTGGATTCTGATATACCATCAATACTGGACCTCACTGAAACTCCTCTGGAATAGCCTGCTGTTGCCCTAAGTCACGGAGATATTGAAGCTATGGTTCCGAAGGACCAGTCCCTTCATGCCCTCTGACAGGTCATAGATGAAGTATATATTGGGGTGGGTCAACTCAAAGGCCTGGATGTGGGGTTCAGAGGTAGCTGATTTGGTTGGTCTGGGCTGCTGGAACCTTCCTCCCCCATCAGGTGAGGGGTGGAGCCAGCTCTTCTACCACCCATGCCAGCAGGGCCACCTTTCCTAATATTGTAGTGAGGGGTGGGCCATGAGGGCCAGGGCCATTTCTTCCACTGCAGTGGCCATTGAGGGGGCAGGGCCAGCTCCCTTATGGCCAACAAAAGGCAATGCTTGCTCAGCACAGCCCTTGGATTTCAACATGCCTGGTTCCTATGACCTCCTGTGGTAACATGAGCTGTGGAGATCAACAGTTGCAGCAGGACTATGGATCCAGACATGTCCTCAGCAGTAGCTTGGGCTACCATGGATGTTACCATGGCTCTGGTGGCTGTGCAGGCCACTCAGATCAGTATGGCCCGAGTGGCAGCATGGCCCTAGGATGCAAACATAGTCTCAGGTGGCTGACCAGACCCCAGCTGCCCACGTGGCCCTATGTGTTAATAGGATACATAGACATCAACTCAGAACCTGTCTGCTGTAGGGCCACAGACTCAGACATGCCCCTCAGCTACAGCGTGGGCCTGGATGCCACCATGGTCCTGGGTGACAGCACAGGCCACCCAGATCAGTAGGGCCCTGGTGGCAGCATGGCCCTTTGACACCAACATAGTTTCTGACAAATATATTTATCTGGATGCGGGTGTTATTTTAATTTTCTTATATTTGTCAAGAATATAAGAATATTTGTGGCTGACCAGAACTTGGGCATCTGCAAGGCCCTTGGTGGTAACTGGAGCTATGGACATCAGCTCACAACTTGGTTGCTATAGGGCCTCAGACCCAGACATGGCCCTCAGCAGCAACTGTTTTTTTTTAGGTATGTCCTTATAATGATTTTCTGGATTTCCTTGGTGTTTGGGTATCTGTTGTTACGCCCCTCTTTTCATCTCTAATTTTGTTAATGTTTATCTTTTCCCTTCACCTGTCAGTTCATTTGGCTAAGGGTTTGTCAATCCTATTTCTTTTTTCAAAGAGCCAACTCTTTGTTTCATTGATTCTATTTTTTGTTGTTTCTATTTTATTGATTACTGCCCTGCCTTTAAATAATTCTTGCTGTTTACTCCTTTTGAGTCTGGTTCTTCTTTTCATCCTAGAGCTTTCAGGTGTGCTATTCAGTTACTAGTATGAGGTCTCTCCATTTTGTTTTATGAAGGCATTTAGTGCTATGAACTTACCTCAGAAGAGCCTTCATTGTGTCCCATATGTTTGGGTGTGGTATTTTCATTCTGCTGTAGAAGGTCTCCAATTTCTTTCTTGACCCATTTTCGTTCAGTAGTGAGTTGTTTTGTTCCCATGAGTTTGATAGCTTTCTGATGTTTTCTTTTGCCGTTGATATTCAGCTTTAATCCATGGTGGTCAGACTGGATGCGGGGTGTTATTTCAATTTTCTTATATTTGTCAAGACTTACTTTGTGTTCTAATATGTGGTCAGTTTTGGAGAAAGTTCCATGAGAAGTGCTGAGAAGAAGGTATATTCTTTTGTGCTTGGGTGAAAAGTTCTATAAATATCTGTTATGTCCATTTGGTTTATAACATCAGTTAACTCCAGAATTTCTCTGTTTAGATTTTGTCTAGATGATCTGTCTATTGGCAACAGTGAGGTATTGAAGTCTTCCACTATCAGTGTATGAAGGTGAATATGTGATTTAAGTTTAGTAGTACTTCTTTTATGAACTTGTGTTACCTTGTATTTGGGCCATAGATGTTAGAAATTATAGGATTTTTTTTCCTTTCCCAGGAAGTGTCTGCCATATCTCTTTGGATAGTTTTGGTTTGAAGTCTATTTTGTCAGATATTAAAATGGCAACACCAACTTGCTTCTTAGGTCCATTTGCTTGGACTATCTTTTCCACCCTTTCACTCTGAGGTGATGTCTATCCTCTATGTTAAGGTGTGCTTCTTGGATGCAGCAGAAGGACAGATCCTGTTTTTACATCCATTCTGTTAGTCTGTGCCTTGTTTTTGAGGAGTTGAGACCATTGATATTGAGATTCATTAATGATCAGTGTTTTTTGATTCCTGATATTGGTCTTTGGTCTTGTCTCTGTTGGTTATGTGTTGAGTTCGATGGCTGTGGCCAACCCCTTTATATTCTAGGCAAGTGTGGTGGCTATGAGGTCCCTGGTAGAGAGTGCTTCTCTGAGTTTGTAAGTGACACAAAAGAATGAATATAGGCTAGGAGGGAATGTTGTGAGGGCCACAGGAGTCTGGGGACTGGGGTCTCCATCAAGATTGGAGTCCCCAGGAAATAATTTTAGGTGAAGAGGAACTCCTGCACAGGAATAAAGAGTACATTTGGATAGTTTGGAAGATTTGAAGTGCCGGGCAGGACAGCCTAGTATCCACTGTGTGCTTCTCATGGAAAGCGTTCTTGTGGATTGGTGGCTGACATAAAGAAATTGAGGTGGGTTAGATGGGAAGAGGCTCAGTGGGAAAGAGCTAAAGCTGAGTCTGCACCAAGAGGCTGATTTCCAGAGATTGCTCCCCCCATTTCTAATGTTACATTAGATTTTCCACTGTTTGATGACTTATAAGAATGCTTCTTATATTTTAAATATCTCTATTTGTATTAATATTAACTTTTCTTTTCTCCAATATTTGGATTTGTGTTTTACCTATATGTGTTTTTATGTTTTTGGAAATTTCTCAGTCATCTCTCCCTTTGACCTTTTTTTCTTAAAAATATGTGTTTATTTATTTATTTACATACAGTAAAAATCTAAGCTATCAATTTATTGATTACATAGAGCATTGGCTCCACTACCTTCAAAATGCGGGGGTCTTTTACTCTCAAACTACCTTCTTAAAGGGATAATGTGCCTGTGTGACTCATGTCTTTATCTTCTTTTGTCTTTGTCCGGATCGATCTCCCCCTTTAGTCATCTTAACGATAACTACGAGAAGTAACAGAACAATTGCTCAATTGCTCTGGAGATGCAGCGTGCATTTGTTCAACTGCTGGAAGTGATTTTCTCCTCTCTCCTTTTGTCTGTGCTTTCCACAGTACAGGTCCTAAATAAATATTGATTTCTTCAATCTTAAGTATTTCTTTTTGCTTCTCTCATACAGGCACACATGTTTTTAAAAAGGTTACTCTTCTTAAGGGAAAGCATAGACAAGGGTTAAAATACATAAAATGTCTATGAAGCTTAATGAAACACAACATAGTACTATCCTTGAATTGGTTTGAGAAAGCTATTTTAAATTACAAAAAGATTAAGTGCCTTTATTTCTTTTGTTGGGTGTCGTCTGTCAATGTCTCTTTACAGGAGCATTGACTGCCTTCTACTGTGGCTATCGACCCCCTAGGCTGGTTAGCTCCTCTGTGTGCTTTCTCTTTGTTTATCTTGTTTATCTGCATTTTGCCTGATGACTTTCTTGGAGTTGAGAAAACCTGCTAAGTAGCTTTCATGACTCTGTGTAGCTAGAAAGCAATTTTGCTTTAAAAATACAACACATTTTTTAAAAAATAAATTATTGTCTCTATATCCCTAAGCCATGAAATTGACATTTGAAATTGGATTGTTCCTTAGCTTTGTTAATAAATAGTTAACTTAGTAGGTAAAGGCACTTGATTCTAAGACCAACACCTGGAATGTTTCCCAGGATGCACATGGTGGAAAGATCTGACTAACTCCAGCAAGCTGTCCCCTGACCTGCACATACACTCTATGTCACATGCACACATGTATATGCACAAACACACTATAGTGAATAAATAAAATAAGTGTAAACAAAAAAGGCATTTTCTACTGATGCTTGAAAATAGAGAAGATGCCAACAAAGAACAGGTTTACCTTGTGTGGGATTGAGAACCAAGGACCAAGGATAGCAGGAGAACTTGGCTGTACAGATGAGGCTCATTTTCAGCAACTCTGAACTTCAGTCACAGTTTCTTGCATAAGGCAAACATGGTGAATTTTACTCATGTGTTTTCTTTGTTGTTTTGTGTGGTTTTAATTTGTTATTTCAAGGCAGGGACTCACATAATAGCCCAGCATGGCTAGGACGTGATATAGCCCAGTGTAGTTGGAGTTACCTCCAGTCCTGCTCAGACCTGCAGCCACTCATTTTTTTTTAATTTTTTAAACTGGCCTAAATGGCTCAGGCTTCTTGCTATCTAGTTCCTATATTTTAAATTAACCCATTTCAATTAATCGATAAGTTGCCATGTGGCTTGTGGCTTACCAGTACTTTTACATCTCACTTCCTCTGTGTCTGGCTGGTGACTCCTGACTCAGCCTTCCTGTTCCCAGAATTTTCTTCTCTGCTTGTCCCACCTATTCTTCCTGCCTGGCTACTGGCCAATCAGCATTTTATTTATCAGTCAATCAATCAGAGCAACACATTCATAGCATCCTCAGCAGCCCAGGGTGGCCTTTTTGTTCATTTGTATATAATAATATTGTAGGAAGGTAAGGTGGGTGACTTCTTCCCATCTGTCAAGTCCTCCACTACCATTTTTGGCACCTTCCATAGTTCCTCATCTGAATGAACTATTATTAGAGAGCTTGCCCTGGGTTATCTTCATAATTCTGTCACTTTCACATGCTTAGAAGAGGATGGTCTCTTTGATGTATTTCCTTATTTAGATCAGTGGTGACTCATGGATTCTACTTCATTCATCCTTTTTTATTTATTCATCTCTGGGATTTCTTTGATGCTCAAACCATATCAGCCTTGGCAGTGGCAGTTCCTTCACATTGGTTTCTGTGTCTTTTAACAGTCTTTCTTTGAACATATTCTACTACCTGGCAAGGGGAGCTGTCTTCTGTCACATTATGGTGGCCTAGTAGGCCTCTAGAACCTGATTTTCCATCAAGTCTTGGTTTCCCCATCTTTTGGTAGGGAGGTAGTCAGTGGCCTTAGGTTCTGTCTTGGACAAAGCATGCTGTCTTTGAAGCTTCTCTTTCTACCTAAATATTGAGAATCAAGAGCTCAGTTCTGCTTGATAGTAAGCATTTATTCGTATTTCCTCTGTGATTGTTTGTTCCTGTCTTGTCTGACAGTGAGAAACTTGATTCTTGTCTGTGATGTTTTCCTGTTTCCCCTGACCTCCAGGTCACCTCCATAGTGTCCTCTTGGGTGATCCTGCTCCATATCCACTGCAGTTTATGCTGGCCCCAACATTAACATGTTCTCTCCATCAGCAGAAGGAAGAGAAGAAGGCAGAGAAGAGAGTAGGTTTTAGAGGCTTGAAAGTGTGTTCTCCCTCTCACTGCCTTTTTCCCCCTCCCTCCCCTTTCCCTCCCTCCTTCCTTTCACTTGTTTATTTTCTTCAAAATACAGCATATTTACTATTCTGAGGTTGCTTCAGTTTTGTACTTAAGTTTTCTTGGTTTCAAACACTCCCAAAGTCAAGTGCTCCTGTGGTTTCAGTCCATCATGTTAGAGCCCTGGAGCACATGTTTGACATTTTCTGCTTATCAAGAGCCATTTTGGGGTGCCATGGACCCTGAGTCTGACCTAGAGTTAACTTTTTTTGTGCTGGGCGGTGGTAACTCATGTCTTTAATCCCAGCATTTGGGAGGCAAAGCCAGGTGGATCTCTGAGTTTGAGGCCAGCCCAGTCTACGGAGAGAGATCCAGGACAGGCACCAAAACTAAACAGAGAAACCCTGTCTCAAACCCCTCCCCCCAAAGAATGAATAGAGTTAACTTTTGTGTACCTTATCTAACTTATCACATCCATCCTGCTTTTACAGCAGAGAAAGGCAATAAATTGCCCACCACCAGGGATTAAAGTTTAGGTATGCTGGATGATGACATGTACTCAGTTCTCTGTTTTTACTATCCCTAGACTATCTAAGGATGTAGCCAGTCAATGTTCTTGCTTCAAATATATTGTGATGATGTGATAGAATGAATAATGAACCCCCAAATATTCTTGTCCTAATTTCTGGACCCTATAAATGTCTCCTGTGTGATGAGATGGTGCACCTGCATTTTCTGGGTGGACCTGATGTAAGAAGATAGGTCTGTGTTAGAGGGTTACAGAATGCTCAGCTCGGAAACACTGACACCATGATGTAGTGGTGGCCAGAAAAAGGAGTGTGGAGCCCGGAGAGTATGTTCTTCCTGGACTGTGGTTCATGAAGTCTCATTTTGTACTATGACCTGCAAAATCATGAGGTAACAGATGTGCTGTTCTAGGTTTCCATGTTTGTGTTTGATGTGATATGACAGTCATCCCAGAGCAGTGGTGCTCATGTGTGATGACAGAGTGCTGTCATGTGCAACTTACTGTATGGCACAATAGAGGCCAGCGTTGGCCAGAGCCTTACACTTTGGAAATACTCCCAGTAACTCTTATGTCTTACTATCTGAGGTCTTTAAACAGTGCCATCTTCTACTTGTGAAAGACAGAAAGAAAAGCAGAATTCTATCTTTAGGATAAAGCGAAAAACCAAATACAGGCCATGCTGTATTTTAGTGGAAGCTTGGCAATTCCATTCCTGCCAGTGTCATCACTCAGCTCAACTCTGTTGTCGTTAGAAGTCAGGTCTGCCTCATCAGTTTCTGCTGCACCTAAGCCAAAGGCAGGATGTGCTGACCATATCTGGGGTATAGTCCATCACACTGACACTTTGAGAGTGGATTGGGCCTGGGGTCAGAGACTATTTGCCAGTACCCTTTAAACAGATTGTGCAGCGGATGAACCATTGCCCTCCAGCCCAAGGGATTGATAACACTATCAGCGCTCAGATGACACTGGTAACAGGCGTACACCCTGAAGCTTCTCTTAATTAAGGAGACATAAGTTCCCAAGTGAAGAATCTCCAAACTGTTGAATTTATTTTACACACACACACACACACACACACACACACACACACACACACACACACAGAGAGAGAGAGAGAGAGAGAGAGAGAGAGAGAGAGAATCCATAGGCATTTCTTTTAAAGCTATATATTTTTTTGCTCATTTTTTTTTCTTGCTAGTTAGTGTGTTTAAAATTTAACTTCACCATTACATATTGCACATACATCATTTTGTTTGAATGAAAGTAGTAGTAGTATGAGCAGTTGTGAAGATTCGGTTACTTGAGATGCCTGATGTAATCCCAGTGAGATGCAAATTATTAGGTGAGGTTGGAGATGATTATTTAACACTTTTGTATAAAGACAGAGATGTGTGGACAATACTCGGCCCATCTGAGCTGCCCTTGGGCCCCCATTTCATCTACAAGTGTTAGAAAAAACATCAAAAGAAGGAGATGAGGTACATGCATGTGATGCCACTCCATTGAAAGTACTTCCTAGACTTTCAAAGTGTACCTGAGATATTAGATGCTCAGCTCTGTCAGGTTATGTCCTATACGGGGGCTCATGCCTTCTTTATATCCATTTTGTAGGGGTGTTTGTAGCATAAGGCTTTTCATAACCTTACCTATAATGAGAAGTTTTAAAGTAGTTTGTGTCTTTTCATAAATGGACAGATGAAACAAAATTGATTATCTTTTGTAGAAAATATATTTCAAATAATAAGCAATACTTTGAAATGAAAATGGGGCTTATAGTTCCTGGACCTAGAGGAATGTTGGAAAGCTTTTCATATATTTTGTTTCATTAAAGCCTGACCTTTTCTGTCCTGTTCTGGATGTTTGGATTCCATGAGACTGCTCCAAAAGGGAGGCTTGCAACAGCAGACTGACTGCTTCCATTTAGCATGGGACTTATAGAGCCAAACTACAAAGGCATGTCCACACCCAGAGCTCAGACCTTTGCCTAGAGCATTCAGTTTCAAGTTGTTTGAAAAATGTGACCCTTCTGTTCTGTCCCTTGGGCTCCTTTAATATTTTAGTTCCTGAAACCCCTGGTCAGTGTACCTGCAGCTAAGGAGAGCAAACACTAGATGGCAGTCTTCACATCCTTATGATCTTGAATTTGCAGTTTGCCTCTCACAGGCCAAGAGCTGGAGAAACATTCCACAGGGCACCCAGATACGGGCTGTGTGCTAATTGTTCTGATACTATGCCTCACTAAGCTTTGAGATTACTTCCCCATGTTCTTATTCTGCTTCTTTGTCCAATATGTACGTACAACACACATACATATGCATGATGGCGGTCACAGACTTAGACACATACATATCCATCTGCATAGGCTTTTTAGAGGGGCAGGAAGAGATGGGGAAGTAGAAAAAGGAAGCATGAAGATGGTAAAATGTACCTATTTTAATAAAATATTCTTTATGATATAGTTACTTGTGACCATCAAATAAAATTTTCTTTTAGACTAAAGTTCCACCACAAGGTCTCATTCAATGAGTAATTCTCAGCTCACACTCTTGTTTCTCATTTTATTCTGTGTGGATTTGCTGGGTGAATAATTACTGTGCTAATCCTCCAAGCTTTCATCTACAGTGGGGATAGCAGTACTTATTTTATTGGATTGATTTGAGGCTTACACAATAAAGCATATCATGTGCAGGTGTCCTCTGGCAAATCCAGATGAGACATGGTGAGCTTGTTACATGCCAGGCATGATTCTCATCAATCTCCCCTAAAACATATTTACTGCTTCCAGTGGTCCTATGACATGTGACTTATTATTACCATTTAGTTCACCAAGAAGTCAAGTTACAGAGTGATGAAGTAATGTGTCCAGGGCTGTATGATTGGCATGTATGCACTGTGTCATCCTAAATTATTGTCAGCACTGTGTTTATTTGTAGTGGGGTGGGTGATGCAGCTTTTCCTGGAGAATCAGCAACTGTGTTACCGTTCAAATGAGGGAACTACCTCAAACCCACTGAAACCTCCTGACCTTGACCAGTGTTGAGGACACAGCTTTTACTCAGTAGGATTCTGTCCGAACTAATTAACCACATGAAGAGAGAGTATATACATCTCCCCACGGGCTCACTCGCTCACTGCTTCTGTCTCTGGGGCCCTCGCCATGTGTCTTCCCCTGTGGAAAGAGTCAGGCCAGAAACACTTCAACAAATTCATGACTCTTTGCTTAGTTAAAAGAGTCAGGCTCATGATGTTGTTTAGAGAAGTCAGAAGTTCAGGAAGAGAGTGGTCACGCTGAGTGTGAGCTAGATGTTGGATAGGCAGTGAGACTAAGACCCTAGAAGTGAGGCCAGGGCCAGGGAAGTGGATCTCCGTGGATGTTTTTGTGGTAGATACGTGCAGAGATGGGAGGGATGGAAGTGTGTGTACAGACTTCACTAATGCTACAGTGACAGCGCACCATGCCTCTCTTACCAGTGGATTTTGCCTACAGACATAACGATAGTGCAGATACTGTATGCCTCCAGTATTGCCTTTACCTAAATTGTTCTAGTATTAATAAAAACTCGAGTCGGAAATTGAGGTAAAAACTTGATAAATCCAAGAACAGTGGAGGGACGATAGGCTGATCCTACTATCCGTGTTTTCTTGACCCCAAAGCCCTGGAACCCCCCACCCCCCAGCCCTCTCCTCCCTTCCTGTCTCTCTCTTATCTGACTTCCTCACTCCTCCAACATCTCTATGGCTAATCCTGGTGAGCCAATCCTTGACTCCATCCTTGATTCCAGGTCGCTTTATTGATTCAGTGGAGTGACAATGTGAACAATTGTCCCGCAACACTCCAGGGTCTGCACAAAGCTTCTACAGCCAGCATCTACCAAACATGAGCTGAAGTGGTATTCTCTGGTTTCACGAATGAGGCATTCTTGTAACCTGGGTGGTGAGCCCTGTGCCCATGGTCACAGATGCCCTCTTCCATAGAGCTGCACTGCTGCATGGCTGAGCATCTTTGACTTCTGTGTGGGCCTGAAACATCTCTCTTAGTGTATGTTGGAGATCTTTAATTCAGCTCTTTCTAAATGTCCCCCAGGTCTCCAAATGCAGTTAATGTTTCATTGTCTGTAGCCCACCACAGTCCCATTGTCTTGACTCATACTCATGTCTATTTGTCATACTTTTGTTGGATTGAGACGCGTCTCAGGGTTTAAATACATGCTTGGACTTCATCCGGTTCTCATTAAATAGTGCACTGATAAGTCAAAACTTCACTGTCTTAGTGACATGGTGTATCATAACCCCTGGGGGTGGGGTACACATTCCGTGGATGGTTTTTATAGATGAGTTTGCAACCTCCCTAAATAAACTGCATTCTTTAAATGTGTGGCTCCTAAGTTTGAGATTTCTAAGATGCTGGCAGTGTGAGTCACAAACTCAAGCTGACTTGAGCACAGCTGCTGTCTCCTGTCCTTTCCCCATTCAGTTGCGTGGTGGATTTGACCAGCCTTGCTCACCTGTATAGCTGCTGTGGGTTCATAATCTCATGTCAGTTAGACTTGTATCCTATGGTAGGCCTATCGATTGTATTATAGAGTCCCATGCTATCTTAGAGTTACACTAATTAGATGATCAATGAAACAGAATGTGTTTGATGTGTGTTATGACCTGATGGGTGATTGAGGTAAAAGAAATGGAAATATGTGTAATTTGCGAGGAAATGTAAAATACATGTATCTCATTTATTTTAATTTTCAAAAGGTGTTTTTGATGCTTTTGCAAGATACCAACAAAAAGCCTCACATCACTCCAGACACCAAATTAGAACCTCAGAATGAGAGACCTGCTGGACCTCAACACTGTAAGTAGCATAGCCTTTTGTATTTCTGTTCAAGGCAAAAGGCTACCAAGCTCATTTAACATCTGTTTTTATAAGGCAGAATAGCAAGATCCTGGTGAGGGGGCAGAAGTGGATGGTCAGGGGTCCTGAGAAAATTTACATCAGAGTTGGAGAGCTTAGATTTATATCCTGGTTTGTAAAGGGACAAGAATATCTTTCCTGAATAACATGACTTACTTAGCAGAAATTTCTCAGTGTATACAATTAACATAATGAACCTTGCTCATCTAGGTTTACCATCCTCATACACAGACCAATGCTGCTTAAGTCTATGGTGTGTTTTCGAGGTATAGCCATATTCTACAAATAATATGTGTATGTGGTTTAAGAGAGCACCAAAGATGAGCCTTGTGTTCATAAGTCTGTGTCCCAACCTTTGCATGCAGCAGCTTTCTTTGGGCAGGTATCAGCAGCTGGACAGAATCCAGGTTTGTGGGATTATGGTTCTGATTCAGTCCCCTTCTGGTCACATTAGCAACAACTCACCAATACATATAGAGCCTGGCTCTAGAGAGACAGAAGGTAACACCTCTTCTTCAGAAACTTCAGACTTTAGGGACACAGACACCTTCCACCATGAGTACATTACTTGAATTAAATGGGATGTTATGTTTAACAGTGCATTCTCTGCAGCACTGTATGGAGGTTGCAAATGCCTCATTTTCTCTCCTTTTGGTATGATCAGGTCTAAGACACATACACTGATTGTCAAAACTGATGTTTAGTTGGTTTCTAACTATAGTCGTAATTTACGTTTCTCTAATTATTATGTCAAACATCTCTACTGTTTATGGCATAATATTGGGACATAATTCTTATGACCCACACCTTACCCATTTAAAATACACAATTCAATGTTTTTTTTTACTCATGTGCATCCATTATTATACTTGATCTTGGGCTGTTTTTTATTATTAGTGCTTAAAACAGAACATTAGGTCACATAACAATCGCTCTGTAGGTTTCACTGATGGGTAATATTATACTGTATGCTGTGAATGTGTTGCTCTGATTGGTTGATAAATAAAATTCTGATTGGCCAGTAGTCAGGCAGGAAATATAGGCAGGATAAGCAGACAAGGAGAATTCTGGAAAGAGGAAGAGCAGAGTTAGGAGACGCTAGCCTGCTGTCCAGGGAGCAGCATGTAATGACACACAGATAAAGTTACAGAATATGTGGCAACATATATATGAACAGAAATGGGTTGAGTTTAAGTGTAAGAGCTAGTCAGTGGCCTGAGCTAATGGCTAAGCAGTTTTAATTAATATAAGCCTCTGTGTGTTTACTTGGGTATGAGCCACTGTGGACCAGGCAGGACACAGAAAAACTTTCATCTACAATTCCCATCCCTCTAGGCTTAAGAAAGCCCAAGCACACATCTTAGCTCTCCAGATTAACCTGTTGTAAATATTTTGTGTGGATGAATGATACAGCTAGTCCTTGTGATCAGCTTCTACAAACACATTTTTCTTTCAGTTGTCACTTAAAACCCCATTGCCTGCAAATACCAAATTCTTTTGTCCATCCATCAGTTGATGAAAACTTATGTTGTTTCCATTGTTTTTGCATTAGAATATGCCCCCAAAGCTAGTGTCTGGTGAGCTTTTTCAAGTAGATACCTATGAATAGAATTGCTGGATCACATGCTTGATGATTGGCGAAAGACTTTTATCTGTCTACACCTCATATTTTTTACCAACAACATGAAGGTTCCAATTCCTCCAGTCCTCAATAATACACTGATTAGTAGGACTGGCCATTTCTTCATGTGCTTATTGGTTGCTTAGTAAATCTTTGAAGAAATGACTGTTGCAATTAATTACATTAATGTTTTATTTATTCTTTGATAATTTCATATATGTATTCAATGCATCTTGGTCATATCCACCCTGAATTCCTCCTCCCACTCCCCTATGTCCTCCAACATATCCCTACCTTCATGCTCTCTACAATTAAAAAAAGTAATCCACTGAGTCTAATTAGTATGGACCTTATGCTTATGGGTGTGGAGTAATATACTGGGTATTGGCAACCTAATACTGATCACTTTCCCTGAAGTAAACTGACTACCCTTCCTCCAGCAGCCATTAACTACCAGAAGCTCTTTAGCTAGAAGTGAGGCTTAAGGCTCCCTTCCCAGCCATACCAGAATATTGGTTGGTTGCTCCTATAACAGCAATATCATTATTGCACTAAAGGACACATCTTTGTTGAGAGGTCAGTATTGTAGTATGCAATGTCCAGTGCTGGGTAAAACTATTACTACCTTTTCTCTACCAGTAACTTCACAACATCTCTGACACTGTGATAGTCAGAAGGGAGGAATTTTCCCACTTTACTCCAGCTTGATTTCACTGCGCCCTGCAACCAAAGGGTTATCGTCAGCAATAGGATTTTATCATCTAGGTATGCTGGACAACCAGGAACAGTGGCAATAGACCATGCTCTTTTGCAGGGATTCTAGAGCCTTCCTGACCAATAACTTGAAGGGAGTTATCAGGTATTTGGCACTGGGATTTCCATTATTAGACAGCCCAGGTCTGTTGGGGATAGCATTGCCTCTCCATGCAGTGTTACCATTGCCATTGCCCTACCCTCTTTTAAGTTATCCTTTTACATTATCTTACAAAATAGTTGGTTTCCATACGACTTTTCCGTACACCTTAGGGCTACACATCCTTTTCTCTTTTAACTGTCTTCTATTTATTCGTTTTGGTCTGATATTAATGTATCCATTTCTATTTTTTTTGTTTACTATTAGCACCAAATACATTTTTGTATTCTTTCATTGTCTGCGTATATGTCTCCATTTTGTATGTTGCCTAGACAGCATATAGTTGAAGCCTGTCTTTTAATCATGCTGTTACTCTGTGTCTTTAGGTATAAGTGTTAATTCATTCTTTTACGATAACTTCAATACAGTTGTACTTGTTTAACATTTTGGTCCTTATTTGTATGTATCTTAGGACTTTCTAGTCACCTTTTTATTCATTATTGACTTGTCTATATTTATTTTTGTAGTAATATTTTTTCATTTCAAACCCCCATTTATGTGTATTTTATACATTTTAATCTGTTTGACAATGACATTATGTATATCATAGAAATATAATCTATCTTAAATTAATACTGTGTTGACTTTAATCACATACAAAAACTTCATTGAAGGTCAGCCTTACCTACTATGGTATGGTTGTCAAAATGACAGTTTTATATATTGTGTACTCATTATCACAAATTTATAGCTGTTTTATGATTTTGTCTTTTAAATTCTATAGAAAATAAAAAGTATATAAGACAAATTGCAAAATACTGTTTTTCATCCATGTATTTTTGTCTACTATAAAAGCTTGTATTTTGGGGCTGGTTGTGTTTTATTAACCCTGCATTGTTTAACTTCAATTTTATTTCAATTTGAGGTACCCTAAAACATTTTTTAGATGGCACCTCTAGTAGTAATGCATGTGCTTAGCTTTTTGTTTATTTATAAACATCCAACATACCTTCATTTTAACAGATTATTTATGCCAAGTATAAAAATCAGTTGACAGAAGTATTTCTACTTTGAATAGTACCCTACTGCCTCTGGCATGCATGGCTTCCCAAAGATACCCGTGGCTCCCTGTACTGAGATGTCTCTTCCCTTTGACTTTCAGAGTTCTCTGAGATGGTCAACGGCTTGTCTCTAATGTATTGTGATGGGTTTGTTTGTCTGCTTCCTGGAACTCATTTTGCTCCCTTTGCACATTGTTGTTTCCTCACCTTTCTGGAAATTTCTGCTTTTTATTTGTCCTTCTGTAAATCTGAACACACACAGACACAAACAAGCACATACTCACACTGGTTCAGTGGATATTATCTCTTGTATCTCTGGGCTCTTACTTCTTTTTTTCCATTTTTTTCTATTTTTGTCTCAGACCCAGTGACTTCCATGACTGTCCTAAAGTTCACTGATACTTTCCTATGCTATTCAAGTACACTGTGATTCTTTTTTTCCCCCAAATTCATTTATTGTATTTTCTAGCTCTAGAAATTCCTTTCTTCCCTTCTCTTTTCCTCCTCCCTTCCCCCCTCACTCCCTTCCTCCTTCGCTCCCTCTCTCATTACTTCCCCCTCCCTCCCTTCCATCTCCCTCACTCCTTCCTCTGAAACAGAGTAGTCAGGGTTGCTTGTCTGATACAGATCTTAAATTGATCTTCTGGAGTTGCTATCAAATTATTTAAACCTCCAGGCCTTAACCCTTTCTTCCACAAAGTGAGCAGGCAAACCTGCTTGAGATACAGATTGAGAACATCCCTTATACCTGCATATTGAGTCATAGGAACTACAGCCACCCTACATGTCTCAGTTATGCTCAGGAGGAAGGATGGCCCATAGGGTCTGAGTATCTGTGAATCATTTTAGCTTTTGGTCATTAAAATATAATCAACTGAATTCTGTCACTTGAGCCCTTTATATTTACCAGCCACATGAATTCATTTAATAATGCTGTTCATTTTGCTTTACCTGTGAGTTTTATATATTTTAAGGAAAGTATTTTAAGTTTATTTTTACTGAAGCAGACTGTGCACATTTTGTAGCAAACAGCTTAGACCTTTGCCATACCACCAGAAGACATGAACCTGTGTATGCATCTCCTTTCATATAAGAAATGGAGTAGTCAGATTTTTTCAAACCTTCTTTTTCCTGAGAGTAATATTATTACATATGCAATTAGACATAATTACAATATATATCATAGTTTGTCTCTATGTCTTATGGTTTGTACAATTTTTTTCATAAAATGTGCATACCTATTAAATGCTTTAAGTTTTTGGTGTTTTGCCTAAAGTTTTTAATTTTGAGTATTCATTACTCTTAAGATATATTAATTACTTCCATATGTAACTGTTTTATAGGAAAATATAAGAGGCCCTTGTAAACATTGTTATCAAGGCAACAAACAATACAAATGCATTCCTCCTATATATATTTTATTGTAGTAACACATCCATTTATAAATGACAATTGTATGTTCCTAACCTGGGGAATATTAGGGAAAATCTGTGTAAATGTATTAGAAATAATACGTGTGATGAGAGCTAATGCCACATGAAGAGTGAAAACATGGTGTCTGAATTTAAAGGCACAGTATCCAGGAAACAGAAACATTT
This sequence comes from Peromyscus maniculatus bairdii, assembly GCF_049852395.1. Taxonomy (NCBI): domain Eukaryota; kingdom Metazoa; phylum Chordata; class Mammalia; order Rodentia; family Cricetidae; genus Peromyscus; species Peromyscus maniculatus. Next base: position 12,719,574 of record NC_134861.1, read on the forward strand.
CCATTGTTACTGTTAATATGGTATAGAAACACGGTTTCATTACTCAAATTACAAAGTTTTAGACTAGAATATAATTTAAAGCTCTATTTAAGTGTTTCATTGCTAATTAAGAAATGACTTCAAGACACATTGAATCAAATTTGGTTTGAGATCACCTACGTTTGCCAGCTTTTATTGTAATCAATAAAATGCTCACATAAAACTCAGTGGGAGTCAAATTTATATTCCTCAGTAGGTGCAGCTTTAGAAGAACGTTAAGTCAAGATGCTAGAAGGAATGTTAGTGCAATCCCTAAATATGCTGATTTAGTTCATCTCATTTCCCTTGCTAAGATCCACACTAGAGGAAGTCAGTTCCTAGAATAACCATTAGGCAAGGGCCTTCTCTTCTACTGGGCTCAAGTGGAGGTCTCCCTGTTGACCACTGCTTCAGGCTACACCTGTCTGTGTGAATCCCTTCCTTCTGCACAAGCTGTATATCATCCAAAGGCCAGCTCTCAAGTCACTCACTGCTCAGAAAGATTGATGAAGGGGAAATAAAATATGAAATATATTCTTCTAAATCATAGGGACCCAGCAGCTCTACAGAAATGGGTTTTGAAGACTGATGCCTGGGTGTCTGGAACTGCACAGTGTTACTGGGTCTACACAGTGGGGTAGAAGTCACTTCTTAATGGCAAAAGGATTTATCATTTTGTGTTGTTGTTGTTTTTCCGTGTGAGTGCATCAGACTTGATTGCGGGACCCTTCCAGGTATTTGTATTTTTCTCATTTGATCCTTGCTGCTAATTTGCAAGCAAGCTTGAGTTGAGAGTGGATATCTGACTTGTACAAAACCTCAGTGCTTCTAACACCAAGATTTTCTTTCTAGTCGTTGCACTTGTCATAGGGTCTCTTTGGATCATTTTACTTCTTTGACATGGCCTACCCTAGGCCTACTAAACTAAGGTATATTATGATATTACACATAGCCAAATCATCATACAATGTATATGTTAATAAAATAGAATACATTATGGAAAATATGTATGTATGCATACATTAGTTAGCATTCGGAAAAAAAAAACAGTGGCCTCATTTCAAAATAATGATTTCCTGTTTGTTAAGCTCAAGTTACTAAGCTGAACCATACATCAGTAGGTCAGTAGGCCTGGGAGGTACCCATATTATATCTCTGAGTTCTTCATGCTTTTTTTTTTAAAAAATAACAAATTCTTATTCTAGTCTCTGTCATTTTATGGCAGTATAATGCTATTGTGAACTCAACTACATTCCATCACAATTCATATGTCCATACCCCAATCCTAGTCCTGGATATAAGATGCGGCAAACAGTTGATTATGGTTACAGTTAAATGAAGTCACACAGATAGATGCTCATCCCACATAACTGGTACCATACGTGGGATGATCACGCCATAGCATACAAAAGGTTGAAAGTGAATTTAATAAAAACAGAGGGCAGAGACACTGGGACAAAATCCCATTTACAAGACAGGGAGAGAGGTCTCATAAAACAACAGCCCAGTGGGTGTGACCTTGTACTTGCCTCTTGAACAGTTGGTAAATATCCGTGCCTTGAGCTGTCCACTTTGCTACTGGAGCCCGAGCTGCCTAATGTACCTAAGCAAGCTCATCTTCTGCATGTGCCTATTGGGGTCTCTGTCACACTGGGAAAGCCTGTTCTACACTCACTGGTGTAGCATGAATCTTAAAAGTTCTTATTAATAAAATCAAACCCGAGGCGAGTTATTGGGGTCCATGCTGGTAGATCAGAGAGACAGAACAAGCCACAGCTATCTCACCTTGCCAGTTCCTTAGCTGGTCCTGTTTCTTCAGACTGGAAGCTTCTGTGTCCTCATCCCAATGGCTCTCAGCTGAACTGCTGCTTAAAAGCCTGAAAGCTTAACCAGCCAAAAGCTTCTAGTTTCTGGTCCTCACGCCTTATATACATTTCTGCTTTCTACCATCACTCCCTAGGATTAAAGCCTTGCTTCCTGGGATTAAAGGTGTGAGTCACCATGCCTGGCTGTTTCCAATGTGGCCTTGAACTCACAGAGATTCAGAGGGATTTCTGTCTCTGAAATGCTAGGGTTAAAGGCGTGTGCTATCACTGCCTAACTAGTGGCTTTTCTGTTCTCTGACCCCAGATAAGTTTATTAAGGTACACGATATTTTGGGGAACACAATACCACCACACACTGGTGGTCAACATGACACCAGGTTCATAGGGCAGCGTCTGTCCTTTCATGGCAATAACGACCTCTCTCTTTTATGGGAGAATTGTCTTTGGACTCTAAGATCTCACATTTTAATTTTCCTCTGAATATTATTCCTCCTCAGTTTGCTTTCTTCGTCAGTCTTCCTATCCAGCTCCATCTCTCAGCCATTCCTAATGGAATGCTCCTAAATGCTCACCTTCCCCTCTTTCCAGCGTTCCCACAGGCCTCTGTTTCAGCCTTGTCCACTTCACTCCTGTACCACTGCTGCTCAGAAGTACATTAGCTCAGAATGCTTCCCTGGTTGCTTCTACATAGTTCTGTGTACATGTCTCCAAGGTACTTGCACCAGTGAATGTCCAAACTCACCCTGTCTGCCCATAAATTATTTTCTCCCTTTTTGTTTGTGATGTGGGAGTATGCCATTGCTGTAGCCAGTGGGCAAACAGGAATGTCCGAGCATCCTCTCACTCCATGTTCAGTTTTCCCTGGATTTCAATTGGAGCATAATCTCTCCTGTAGCCAGTCTTCCTTTAAATTGTTTGATCTCATTATTCTTGATTAAAAACATTTGATAACTTTTGTCTTCTTGGGTTCAAATTCTGCCCATGGGCTCCTAAGAAGATACATACCAAGCCCTGGATCTCCTTTTCTCATATGTGGATTTCCATTTCTTGGGCAGGTCAAGCTGCCCCTTGCACTCAGTGTCTTCAGATCTGCTCATCTCTCTGCCCTGCAGGCTCTTCCTCTGCCTGCTCTGAGCTGATCTTTGTATGAGTTAATTGTCTGTTCTGTAAATCATCTCCTGCTCACCAGACTAGAGAGAAAACTTTTTTTTTTGTTTTTGTTTTTGTTTTTTTGAGACAGGGTTTCTCTGTGTAGCTTTGTGCCTTTCCTGGAACTCGCTTTGGAGACCAGGCTGGCCTTGAACTCACAGAGATCCACCTGCCTCTGCCTACCAAGTGCTGGGATTAAAGGCATAAGCCACCACCACCCAGCAGAGAGAAAACTTTTAAGAAGATCTTCCTCTCTGCCTCTCACAGCATAGTGACAGACTACATTTAAGTCACCGTGCTTGCTTAACACTACTGCCCATTCAAAGATTGTAACTGGCCAGATGAATGAGTAGATGGCAGAGAGAGAAAGAGAGAGAGACAGAGACAGAGACAGAGAGACAGAGAGAGACAGAAAGAGATGTTTGAACCAGAATATGTTCTTTGAATAGGTAGGTACAGGCAATTGTGACCCCATGGCCTCATCCTGTTCACATTATGATTTCAGAGTACATGGCATCATCGCTACAGATGTGCCATCACTATGGCTACTGTCTTGCAAAATACAGTTTTAAACGAAGGTTGAAAAGTCAGCTGGGTGCTTGTTAGAATAGAATATTCTTACAGGTAACGTTCACAGAATTTGATTCTGGGTACTTACCTTTCCTCCAGCTTGCCTCCCCTTTCTCTTCCTCCTTCTTTCCCCCTCCTGCCACTGCCTTGCAACTCTTTCTCTAGGAATGGTTCACTGTGCAGGCTGGGTTGGCCTTGAACTCTCCATCCTTCTGACTCAGTCTCCTGAGTGCTAAGGTTAGAGATGTGCGTACCACCAAACCTTGTGGCATTTACTGTTTTAACTGTCATTCCAGTTTCCTCTGATTTAAATGGCCTGTGGTCAGTATTATGAATAGCTCTCTAGTGCTTTTTAAGCCTAAAGTTCATGTGAAAGATCACAAAGCTAATGCTGAGTGAAGCTGGGGTGAATGGCTATCTTTTCTATACAAGGCATTGCCACGGCTTTTCTCTTTTCTGCTCTTTTTTTTTTGGTCATTTTTTAATGAAGCCTCATCCCCTCATTGAGATCTGAGATCACATTTAAATTTTTAGCTCAATGGCTTGTCAGTAGCATTTTACATAAAATCCCTCTCCTTTTTTTCCTCCCAAGATGTAATCCTCTGTATTTCCTTCCTAATTGCTACCACTTCTATGGATGGAAAGCAATTTTGGCAGTGATTAATTTGAAGGGTCTGCAAGCTCTCCTTTGCTTTTAAAGACAATCCTGTTTGCACAGCCTGTCCCAGGAAGGTCTGCTATAATCTACTGCCTCTTCAAAGAGCTGCTCCAAATTCTGTATGTGTCTCTCAGGCTTCACCATGGTGTTAAATCCACAGGGCTGTCTTTTCCTCTTTGTCTACATTTCCTTGAACTTCAAAACGCTCCATCCCTGAGAGCAAGGTGGGGAGGGGGAGTGGGGGGGACATGGCTGCTGCCAATTATACATGCCAAAGAAGGTTTGTTTTCCACGTTAGTTAAAACCAGCAGAGAGCTAACAGCAGGGTGCTCTGCAGTAAAGAGGCTGCCAAAATAAAATGGAATTGAAATAGACTTGGGCAGGATAATCGGTGGTGGCAGGTGCCAGGAAGCAGCGACTTCTATCAGGGGCAGTGGGAAGTAGGAAGAGTGTGAAGCTGTAATTCCTGTCACCATGCAGATCAGAGCTGCCACAAAAAGCTCCCGGAGCTGGTGATGAATAGTTCCAATCCTCATTTTCTGCGTTGGAATATCATCTTGGTATGAAATATTTGACAAGGGTGTGCTTCATTCATCTGAAGTGGAGCTATTGCCTCCGAGTAATGGCGGGCCATCTTGGATAATTCAGGATGAGAGTAGCTTGGGGCAACCTTTCCTGGCCCCTCTCTCTCTCCACAGGAAGCTGTGATGAACAGGTCCAGACAGGTTTCTTCAATTCTTCTCTAGCTTTTACTTCCTCACTGGAGCCACGGTGAGCAAGGCTCCATGACCTGACTTCCTGAGCAGAACTTGGAAGTATTTCAGATCTAGGAATATTTAAATATACATAAAGAGGAGCCATGGGAATGAGATTCCCAAGTCTAAACATAAAATTCATTGGTGTTTCAGCACATATGTACATAGCCTAGGGGTAATTTTATGTAATAAGTGAATATATTTGTTCATGAATGTTAATTTCATAGTGTAGAATTTTTCACATATAGTGGGTACATACAAGTTGGAGTGTGAGAGCAATGTAGGTTTTGGAGTTTTGTAGCTTTTCCATCTTTTCCAGAGCTCCTTAAATTTCATCTCCTCCCTAGTAAATGGACATGCCCAGGGATGTTGTAAACAGCTGTATTTATCTCTTTAGACCATAGTACAAAAACATGACTTTGCTTTGTCAAATACTTAGCTTTAAAACAAAAATCATACTCAGCAAATTACCTTGAAGTGGGGCACCAGTTAATGACTTGAAGGCATCTTCTATTGATCATATTCTTCATCCTTATCCTCCCACAAGTCCCCGAAGGCATTCCTATGCACTTCCTACCTACTGTTCTCACCTGAATTCAGAATGCCTATCTATAAAACTTAAGAGGTGAATGTAGGCCAACCTTAACACATCTTGACACAATGGCCCTTGAATAAAGTTGTGACCTGCTAGCACATTGCTCACATAAAGGGTTCGAACTGTCACAGTGTGATACGCTGTGGATGAACCCAGTAACCAGGATTGCCACTGCAGAGAAAGGAATGAAGAGGATAAAGGGACTGGAAGAGACAGATAGTTGCTGTTACATTATCTATGTGGGAGAATAATGAGCCCAGGAGAAAGAGAAGCCTTGGCTCAGGAAGGTGATAGATAAGGATGCTGGATCATCCCTTGATGGCTGTTCACCTGTGCACTCAATCTTCAGACTTTACTGTCTTATTGGAGTGGAGAGTGTGCTGAGAGCTGAGGATAGGTGATTAAACTCAGTCACCTCTTTCCAGTTACAAGGACCATGGTGCCCATGAAGACAAAGATGAGAATAGCAAGGGGATGAGCACTGAGCTCAGACTGAAGAGAGGCTTTAGTAGCAGAGAGGGTTTTTTTTTCTTCTTTTTAGTTACATTTATTGACTCCCAGTGGACACGTCTCAGGTGCTTCCTTGAGGGGTCCAATTTGTATTAGCAGAAAAAAAAATTACTTAAGGCACTGATCTAAGAAAACCCAAGATGGAGGACCAGCAATGGGACACATGTGTTTATCTACAGTACACACTGCCTTCTGTGCATGATCAGAATAGGGGCCTGCAGCAAAGCCACATGGAAATCATGACTTGGGATACAGCACCATTTCCAGAATAATTAGTTCAAACCACACAGGAAGTCCACGTTTGGAAACACTAAGTGGGACCATTGTGGGGTGGAGGATCTATCCTTGACACATTTCAGGGGAAGTTGGAGCCCTCAGCATTTCTGTGACTGGCCAGGTTGTGGAACTGCATTTTTTGGTCGTTTTGAAGGTTGAGCTGTTGTCTCTGTTGAAGGCAGGTTTGGGCAGAGTGGATTTAGAAGCTTTTAAATTAATAAAAAGCATCGTTTGTGCAAGTGATGACCTTGTTCCATGGTGAAATTCTAATCTGCCACTTATCACACTTGGGCTATTATTACAAGTGTAGTTTTCAAAGAACGCCTCCATGAAGCTGCGGCTGTGCAGCAATTGGCGACTTCAGTGACATGACAGAGAAAACTGCTCATTCACCTGGCGATCTTGTTTCTAACATCTTAAGAAAAATAACATTATAAAAGCAATATGGTCATCATCACAGATGAGCAAAGTTTCATAAACATTTGTTAAGACAATGTTGAGAAGCCACCCATGAAATTATTTAGATCAATGCAGCCTCCTCTTAGATACTCTTTCAAAGAATTAAACATCATTAATTGGTGTTGAAATACATAGTTAACTAAAGTTATAGATCAAGTTTGTGCATATTATTATCATCATATTTATGAAATAATTGTCTTTTGAGATTTATGCTGAATTAATAGCTATGTAAGGGTCACAAAACAAATGTTCTTTTTTTTGTTTTTGTTTTTTCTTTCCATCCTCTTTTTGGATCTCTATTTGTCCTCTTCTCCTCTATTCCTCCTGGAGAAAAAGACACTTGAATTTGTTGTTTTGGTTCTAAGGAAACTATAAGTAGTGAGTATAAGACAATTTAGTCATGGTTCGGGCAACTGTCACACTATTAAGAGTATTTTGAAAGCAGAACAAAGACTGAAAACTAGCCCATCTAAGCATTTGTTTCATAAAGGAAAAAACTGAGGGAACTTTCCCTGCTACCAGTGTGCAGAGAGTTCAGATGAGACACACAGGAACACAGGCAGGCTGACAGCTGGTGCTAGGCCATGTGCTTCCTCTGAGACATTTACAGAATTCAAACCCATCTTAAGGACATCTAGTTCTTTTATTAAAACACATTTCTCAAAGAAGCATACATCTGATTGAGGTTCCCCTGGGGCTCACTCGAGTCATCACACTGCATAGGTTGGTAAGAACAGTCTAGGTATTTATGTCTTTTCATGTCTATGATGTGGCAATCCAAGGTCATGCCTGGTTTGCAGTAGAGATTGACACTCGCACCTCCCTCAGCAGCTCAGTCCATTTCTACCTTGTGTCCTAAGATTCCTCCAGTTCCCGGAGCAGCTTTCCTCCTCCTCTCACCCTTCCTACACTGTCAGCAAACAGCCCTGCCCGTGACCCTGTGTTCTGCTGTGTTGTTTGATTTGTGCATTTGACTCCAAGGTCCCTTGAGAACTTTACTTATACACTTAATGCAAAGGTCTACAATAGAAATAACAGGAATAAGGATATAGTTTATTTCTTAATTTTTAATTTATTTTGTACCATCATCTTTATCAGCTTCAATTATAAATATATGAAATACTGAATGGCGTGATGATTTGGGGGTGCTGAGAATTGATCTGAGGGATTTTCATATTCTAGAAAAGTATCCTACCACTGAACTACATTTCTAGACCTTCTGTTTAAGGTCTAATGTTTAAGACAGTCTTTCTCAATGACCTCAAAATAATGATCCTTCTGCCTCAGCTTCTGGAGTTCTGGATGATAGGTGTTAGCCCCTACATTCAGTTTTTACTGTGAGATTCTAAATATCCATCTCAAATTGAAGTTCTATAATGAAATGAACAGACAATTATCTTGTTTGTGTCTCATGAAAGTGTTCTTCACTTCCTGAACATGTATGTCATCTTCACAAAATGACTATGGATAACAAGATGAATATTCAGTTTTGAAATAATCCAGGAAATTGTGAAGAAGGAGATGCAAGTAGCCACAGTCTTGGCACACAAATAGTAGCTTGCAAGTGGGCTAAAATGGGCTCAGACATCAAAAACCTCTATTTTATCAAGTAGTATTTGTATATATACTTATTAGATAAAAGACAAGCTTTCACTGAACATAACCATACTAAATTTAGTTTTTCTTGTTTAGTTTTGGTGTCTTTAATGGATTTTATTTCTTCTGCATGGGCTATTCATATTATGTGAATTTTTCCATAAGCACATGTCTTGATGCTCCTTGTCTTGGTTGATGTGTGCTGCTGATGCTGTGGGCCATGCACAGTGTTGATGCTGCAGGGCTGTATCCCCCCCCCCATCCTTTTAATGGAACTCTCTTCCACGTTTCTGTGTAAACATTGTCTTTCAAAAGGTGATATAATTCCATTTCAGTTGTTTTATTTATCTATAGACTTGAAGAAATAAATTCTCTGTATACTTAGTATTCAGTTTGTTATATGTTCCACTGTTGCACATGCTAAGTGTCCTGATCCAAATCTACACTGCTCTGAAGTCTGAACTCTGTGAGTACTGACCAGATGTTACAAGTGGGAAGCTTTCCACTAGGTCTCATATGTGAGCTGCAGACAGAACCAAGACATACTCAAAGGATTGTGTAAAATTATCTTCCAGTAATGCACATGAGAATAATGTAAAATTCAAATGGACTTGGTGTTTGGACTTGGGGGCCCATCATCATTTTGCATAAACCAATATCCCCAAACTGAGGAACACCTGAAGTGTCAAACACTTCTTTCTAGTTCCAAACATCTACAGTAAGAGGTGCTCAGCCTACACTGTGACTTGTCCAATTAGTCCCTGTGTGTTAGATGCTTTTTTGTGTAAGGTCTAACACCTCACTTTACACACTTGATGGATTTCCAGGTTTGAATCAACACAGCTCTAGAATCAGAAATAAGCAAATTCAAGAAGACCTGGGTTTATTTGACATAAGGGACTTTCTGGATCTGTCCTCTCACCGGGAATGTGCTGTCAGACCCTTTCCTTGAGCACTCAGTAATGTTGGGTGCTAACATTATTTGTAACCTTTGTCATTTAGATGAGTTGAGGAGCCAAATTACTGCCTTATTTTTACAATATATCTCAACTGACTATTTCTAATTTTCATGAACTGCATATCAGGCACATTATGAGTATGTTGTTCTGAGCATTTACTTTCATTAACATGAAAGCCTTACACTGGCGACACTTCCACCCTAAATCTTCCAGAACATCAGTGTTGTAAGTAATGTGGGCATCATACATAAAGCCCCCATTTTCACCTCAGTGCTCCACCAGGTGCTAACATTTGAAGAGTTACAGTCATCTCATCACGTTAAAAAAAAAACTTTGGACATTTTCCATAAGCAGCTTGATGGTCTGAGTAAATGGGAATACATAATTGTAAATGTAACTGGAGTCCTTGAATATAATTGCACTCATAAGTCAAACAAGACAATTCATAACAATTTGATCCAGCATTTTAATTTTGTCTATTAAATTATTCATATGAATGCTTTTATAAGTTTAGCCATGAATATTTGAATGGTGGTTGATTCATAACTGTAAAGTATCTTAGCCTTTTATTTTTCTCATTTACATCCAATTAACTTATATGGAAAGGTAGAACATTCTTCTCGATAGGAGGCACACCTTCCTTCCACAGACTTACTGAGGCTGTCTGATGGACATTTGCTGTAACTGGAGGTCAACATGGTGACTGTTTTGATAGTTTCATAAATAGCCTAATAACCCTCATTAGGTGGAGGGAAATTATTTTAAAACTCTCTTTCATAATTGAGGAGATGGCATTCAGAGAGGTTATGTAGTTTTTCAAAAGTCACCCAGTATGAGGGTGGATGACAGAGGATTCCCATCCAGGTTAGTGAAGACTGAATTTCTCCCACCATTCCATGGCACTCACAAAGCTCTTTAAGGACAGAGAGCACTGCCAACATGGAACCGTATCGCCTCATATTTCTCCACCTCTCCTTCCACACTCATTTCATCACCAGGGAGAACTTTCTGAGGAGACGTTTGATGTGCTCTTTCCTCCTACACAAACAACCCTTGAAATCTTTTCCCTGCTCTACACACACATGAGAAGGTGCCTAATGTATAAATGTGGGCAGTCAGATGTGATATCAAAAGATCCTGCAGAAAGGGCTATTTGTGGTGTGTGACTTTTGGAAGTGGTGACTATGGGAGAGATGAAAAAGTCACAGGACCTGCCCGGGGTCCTTCAGTGCCCTTTGGAGCACAGCAGCACAAGCCATTTGCCTAACAGAGCTCCTTAGTCAGAAGTGAGCAAAGACCTCACGCCATTATCTCAAAAATCACGCCTAGAAATTCCGAGAGTGGGCAACCCGATGACCTGTCAGGACTTTGATCTCCAGTGGGCTCATGGGTAGCTCTCCTACTGCAACTGCATGCATGCCGAATGTGGGTATTGTGCAGCATCACAGAAGTGAAAGCATCATGCTTAGTTTCCTTTTCTGGAACTAATGTCCCTGTATGGGCTGAGGTAAGTGTTTTATGGGAGCCGCATCTGGGCCACCATTGATAATGCATTAAATATGACCACAGCCAGGCTCAGCAGCAGGGAGGTCAGAATGAGCACATTCATTTGTCTGAGACTCGGATGGCTTTCTGAAATAGTGCCAGGAAGTTGGCATTTTTAAAGTTTCCAGATAAATCTGATGTTTATCCTCTCCTCCTTATAGCTTGCCTGAGCCGTATGATGCACAGATCTAAGCAGGGGTGTGGGGGGGTGAGGGTGACTGCTGGAGGCATCTTGAGGCCTGGGTAGAGGACTGTCTTGGCTTTTCTTTCTGAACGCTGTTCACTTCCTGCCCTGCCACATGCTGCGAGGGTACCCTGTGTTATGCTATAGCTGAATGATTTATGTTGTAATTCATGGTGATCAGCATCTCCTGCCTTGCCTTTCTGCTTACAAACTCTCTGAACTCTCTCCTTCCAACCCAGTAAGCTTTTCCTATATGGATCCCAGCACCGTGCTCCATTGTGCTGCATTATTTCTTTACGTGTTCATCCCAACCCCTGTTGTGTGTTTTTGGACAGAAACCAAACAACCCGATACCTGCCATATATAGGTCATCATTCAGTACCTTAGACAAACAAAGGAGTAATACAGATATGAGGTTTAACACCACAGTACTCCAGCTCCCCTCTTAACACTATCACAAATAACTGATCTTTCAAAAGTGGCTCCTGTTTTATTTTATTGCGGAGCTAATTTGCTGTTCTTTTACAAACTGCCGTTTACTTCGGTGCTTGTGAACAGGACAATCAGTTCCTACAGCTGTTCTCTGATGTCATTACCTTCATTGCAAAATGCTCTGTACGAGGTTTGTTTTGCTGGAGAACCTTAGACCTTGGGAAAAGCTGCTCTTGGGGGTGACTGAGCAAGCTCATCCTTCCCACAGGGCCAGGTTGAAGCCCCTGCCTGGGTTTGCCTCCCTTTCAGCTTTGTCTAGAAGCTGTGGCCTACTCCCCTGGGGCAGGTGTACAGAGGAGAGGTAATGACTGTAGCTGCTCACTATTGAGGAATGTTTTAGATGTGCACATTGCCCGTTCACAGCCCACGCTTTCCTTTCAAAAATGTTGCATGGTCCTAGAGGCTTCCCACAAAGGAAGGATGGAGGGATAGGATTAATGAGGGCATGGAACTTTTGGAATCTGTCCCTGGAGCACAGGTCCTGCCTCAGGATGGAGAGCAGCTCTCTTCTCTGCAGGTGAAGGTGGGAAGCACAGGAGGAGCTATGGCTAGTGACATGAGAGACAGAGAGCAGGGGTCATGGTTCTTCCCGATTTCCAGCATGTACCCACAATCTGCAGCTTTCCTAGGAAAGACCCAAATTAAGGTAGAAGAAAAGAATAGGGAGATGGAGGGTGGAGAATGGGTGCTGAAGAGAGATCAGCTCTTCAGCCCTTCTCTCCTTAGCCAGCTCAATCAGAGTGGTGGGATTCCTAGCACCTCCTGCCCCCCTTTCTGTCTCTGATGCCTCAGAATTCACCTGTGCTTCAGTTTTCATTTTAACCCCCAGGTGCATTGGAGAAGGTCTTTTCTCACTTACCCACCCCCGCGCTTCAGAAGTTACGTCAGGGAACATAGAAGTACTTGGTTCCCATGTTTAGTGTTTCAAGTCATAGTATAGTCTCCAGAACAGGGGTCCGGGAAGCCCAGAAGTGGTTGGATAGATAAGCTTTCCTTTAGTGTAAGGACACCTGAAAGGTGGTCCAGGGTCTCTACAGGATAAATGGAGAGATTCATCAGAACCAGGTAGGAGCAAGGAGCCCCAGACATCCGCATCCTACTCACTCTGTCCATCTTTCATCCCCTACAGGTGTCTCTCCTGGGAGGACTCCACCTGTATGGGCCCTGTCTGAGCCCATGGGGGGTTTCCAGCTGCTTCTGGGACAGGCCGTGGCACTCCTGAGGAAGCGGCTACTGCATACACTACGAGCCCGGAAAAGCACCGCCTCAGACCTGCTATTGCCCGTGCTCTTTGTGGCCTTGGCCATGGCCTTGTTCATGGTGCAGCCTCTGGCTACCACGTACCCTCCTCTCAAACTGACACCTGGACACTATGAGACTGCAGAAACTTACTTTTTCAGGTAAGAGACTCTTTTCTGTTGTTTAGAAGCAACTTTATGGCTGTGTTGGTGTAGAGTGCTGAGCCAATGATGCCATACAGCAATGCCATCAATTTCTTCTTCTTCTTTTTCTTTTCTAATATCAGATAAAAACTCTCATATAAGGAGTTTGGAGGATAACACACAAGTCAAGGACTTGCCTAGCCTGGCCAAGGCCCTCGCTTTGGTCCCTAGCCCCTGTCCTCCTAATATCAATACTTTTATTACTTCTGAGGTCAGAATACACAAGGAAAATCCGAGAGGCTCTTTTGAGGGCTGACTTATAGTAGCTGATAGGACAGGCCTGGACTCAACCACTGATTGGCTACTTCCAGTAGCCGAACATCCTGTGTGCAAGGGGACATGAGGTCAAGGGGCTGACACACTCCAGCAGCCTGGCCCTTAGCAAGAAATAGAGGACTAGGTATATTCTCAATATTTTAGCATTTTAGAGACGTGTATATATATTGTATACTATACAAAGCCCTCCACAGCTGTTTTTATGACAAAGACCCCCAATTGCATATCCCTCCCAGCAAGACACTATATGGCTCATGCTGAATTGGATCAAGATCATTAACATTTTCAGGTCTGCCGGGCAGATTTGTTGGTAAAACATTGGGGAGAAATTTGTTAGTCTACACAGAACTTTCTCAGGGCACCCATCTTGTAGTTGAGACAGAAGAATTTGGCACCTAGAAAATTACACATCATCTCTACGTCAGCTTGTCTGGTTTCTCTTCAGGGTCATCTTTAATGCCCTTGTCACAGCCCATTCTCTACAGGATTAATCAGGTCCCAGGGGATCACCTCTCGTGGGGGAACCCACCTGACCTGATTGCCTTCCATTGGGACCCACTTCTAAAAGCTTCCCTACCTCAACTCCATACACATGCTGCATCTTCTCTATTCCTCCATTGCTCAGCCTCTGAGGTTGGTTCCGTACTTTAGCTACAGTGAACGGCCTACAATAAATATTGATGTGCAAATAGCTCTGTGCTATTTTAACTTGGAAATCTTCAAATAAACCCAAAAGAGATTGAACTGACTGATCCATTCTTTTATTTTTTTTCCATTGAATTTTCATTTATTTTAAACATAAATTGGTTTCACTTTTTACAAATAGTCTCTGTGGGCTCTCTGGAAATAGGGCTACTTGGCTTCATGTGTCTTCTTTTTATTATTTTGCAATACTTATTTTTTTTATTTTGGAGATCATAATTTAATTCCATTTCTCCCTTCTCTTTCCTACCTCTAAACTCTTCCATATTCCCCTCCCTGCTTGCCTTCACATTCATGGCTTCTTTGTTTTAATTGCATGCATATGTGTATGCACATATACCTATGTATTCCTAAATACCACCTATTCAGTCCATATTATATCACTTGTATGTATGTTCTCAGGGCTGACTGTTTGGCACTGGACAACCAGTTGGTGTGCTCTTCCCTGGGGAAGGCCACCTTTTTGGCTCACAACTGTACTCAGTTGCCTATAGTTGTTTGTATAGGGTTGAGGCCTCTTTTTTAATATTTTTGAATAGCTTCCCTGCTGATTTCCAAAATGGCTGGACTAGTTTACATTCCTATCAACAGTGTTTAAGGGCTTCCGTTTGTTCAAAGCCTAGCCAGCATTTGTGCTTATTTTCTTGACGACTGACTGTCATTCTGACTGTGGTAAAATGGAATCTTGGTTTCAATTTGCGTTTCTCCAATGGCTAGCAAAGGTGACCATTTTTTCATGTTTATTGATCATCTTTTGACAGCCGTCTGTCCATGTCATTGACATGTATATTTATTGGGTTGTTTATTTCCTTATTCAGTCTTTGAGTTCTTTGTATAGTGTAGCTATCAATCCTCTGTCGGATGAAGAGCTAGGCAGTATTCTCTCCTGTTCTGTAGGCTCCGTTTCTTTTTCTGAGCAGACACTTCTAAATCTCTTGAGACTGGCAGTTGTTGACATTTTTTCCTGAGCTAACAGAGTCCTGTTCAGAAAGTTTTCTTCAATATGTTGTCTGGCTTTTTTGGCATCCTGGTCAAAATCAAGTGCTGATGTCTTTGTGGGATTTCGTCTTTGTCCTTTATTCTGTCCTGTCAGGCTGCATGACTGTTTTTGTTCAGTACCACACTGCTTTTGTTTCTGTGGCTCTAGACTATAATTTGACATCAGGTATGGTGAGAACTCTAAATTTTTCCTTTTGCTCAGAATTACTTTGGTTATCTGTAATTTTTTTATGCTTCTGTAGGATTTTCATATTACTCTTTTTGTCTATTTCTGTGAATGACATTAGAATTTTGATGGTGAGTGTGTTGAATCTGTATATTAATTTTAATAGGGTGGCCATTTCCCCCAGTATTAATAGTATCAATTCTTATCCATGAGAATGGGAAGTCCTTTCTTCTAGTACTGTTCTGAATTATTTTCTTCAGTGTTTTAGTCTTTTCATTGTAGAGACACGTTGCTTCCTTGGTTAGTTTTAACTCCAGGTTTTTTTTTGTTTCATTTCATTTTTTTTAAGAAATGTGAATGAAATTAAATTCATGATTTATTTCTTAGTAGGTTTGCCATTGGTATATATGATGCCTACTGATTTTTGTGTTTTAGTTCTGGGTCTGTCTACCACTTTTCAAAAATATTATCAGCTCCAAGAATTTCCTGGGTGAGTCCTCAGGGTCTGTTGTATACCAAATCATATTATCTGCATAGTAGGGTGGCTTTGATATCTTCCTTTTATAATTTTATTTCTTTATTTCCTTCTCTTTCCAGACTGCTTTTAGTTCAAGCACTATATTAAATATTAGTAGAGAAAGTGGGCACCCCTCTCATATTCCTGATTTTAGCTTAAATACTTTCAGGTTTTTCCTCTATCTAGTATAATACTGGCTATAGGCTTGTCGTCTATAGCCTATTCTCACTGGAGCATGGTCAAATTCCCAGTGACCAGCCCCTTTGTGAAAATTGAGTCCTTCCTCACCCCAGCCAGAAGTCATCAGTTGTTGGGAGCCACACTTAAGCATCCTTATCACAATTTTTAAGAGTTTTCTTCCATGGTTTTCTGTCTAGGCTGTTACTTTTTGGGGGGTTGGGTGGGGATAAAGGTTGTCATATAGGCCTTCTATATCCTTATTTTTCAACTGTGAGTCTGCACTCATCAATACAATGGCAAAAGTAGCTTCCTTGCCCTTTACCAACACTTGGGAGCATGGAGCATGGACTTCCACATGGTCTCCAGTATCAGCAAGTACCACTAACCTCAGCATGGTCTCCATCATAGCATCATAGCCCTCAGCAGCAGCAGCACAGGCCAAGAACATCAACATGGCCTCAGATGGCAGATAGCTCACAGAGAACAGTATGGCCTCAGGGAGAAGCACAGACAACTGACATCCACATGGTCTTTGTGGCCACAGACATTCACACAGTCCTTGGCTACAGTTAGCCCACAAACCCAGACACGGCCCTCAGTGGCAGCATGGATCATGGACATCAACATGGGTTCAGGTGGCAGTGCAGGCCACTCACATTAAATAGCTCCTTGTGGCAGCACGGTCCATGAATATTAAAATGGCTTCAGGCGACTGCACAGACCAGGGACATTGGCATGGCCTTGAGTAACATGGCCCACAGACATTAAGAAGGACCCTGGCTGCTGTAGGACTATGGACATGCACATGAACCTTGGGCTTCAGTATGGCCTGAGGCAGTGGGCCATGGGGACCAAAGTGCTCTCTGGGGGCAGTATGGACCATGGGGGTTTTTCAATGGGGTTCAATTCAGAAAATGAACCGATCTTCATCTTGGAAGTTGTGATCCAGTGGCTGGGCAGCATGTTCAGGGGCTGAGTCGGCATAAGTTTCAGGCTGCTACACAGCACCCTGTGGGCTCCACTTGGCAAGGACATGTTCTCCTGTCCACCCTGGTTTCCCTCACCCATGTCATCACCATTGTGTCTCTATTTCTGCCCTTTTCCACCACAAACTCACTGCTCAGTTCCTTTTCCTTTCCCATCTCTCCATCTCATGTTTGTTCATTGTAGTGACATTGGAAACTACAGCATGTCACATTATATATATATATATATATATATATATATATATATATATATATATATATATATATATATATATTCCCAAACAGCTTTACACACAAATATTCATTGCAACAAGTCATTGAAAAGGTTCTATGTGAGCTCCTGGCTGCCACACATCTCTCTGCCCTTGATGTCTACTGCCCCGAGGCTTGCTTGTCTTGACCTTTGTACTCATAGGCTGCTGCCCTGCATTCTTAGTCTCCCATCAGGGCAAGCAGCATGGGCTGCAGCCACAGTGACTTCATGTTGGATGCCAGATGGTGGACCTAGGACCAGCCCTATTCAGTAAGGACATGTTTCTGAGGGAGCTCTAGGCTAGTGCACACTACCCTGTCCTCAGTGCTGGTCTTCCCACAGCTCCTGGCATGACTGTTGTGCTTGTAGGCTGTTGGCATCTGCCCCCCCCCCCGTTTCTGTCTCCCAGCAGGGCAAGCAGTACTGGCCACCTAGTATGGTGGCTCCATGCTGGGAGCTGGCTGGTAGACTTAGGGCCAGCCCTATTCAGTATTGACCTGTTTCTGTGGGAACTCCAGGTCATTGCACATCTACCTGTTATTGGTGCTGGCAGCCCCATGGCTCACTGGGCATTCTTAACAACCTGCTTTCTGAGACACAGAGGTGAAGGGTATAGATTCACCGTGTATGACCTTGTTCTGCTGTCTTTCTTTCCAATTTCTTGAGTCCTGTTTTTAAAAACATCTTCCCATAAAACTTGCCTTTTTTTCTTAACTGTTCCAGAGCTACTGTGGACTCTTCGGACTCCTTTTCTGCCCCCCATATTGCCCTTTGGAACCTCCATGGATCGCTGGCAACAGTGGCCATCTTTTTTTTCTCCCTCTCTGATTTTTCAGAGCAGGCATCTGTAGGTCTAAGCTTTCTTCTCAGAAGTATTTTCAGTTTATTTTAGGTTTTAATATGTTATATTTTTAATTTCATTCAATGATAGGACTAATGCATTTTCTTCTTGATTTTTCTAATGAATTACTAATTAAGTAGTGTGTTGTTCAATCCTGTGAGTTTGTGCATTTTCTGTGGTTCCTTTTGCTGTGGCTGGCATGTTTTACCTAATTGTTATCAGATAAAATACAAGAATTTGTTTCATGATTTTTTATATTTATTAGGCCTTGCTTTATATATATGACATACTTCAGGGAAAATTCCATATACTTCTTATGCTGTTTATTCTCAGCATTTGGACGAGATAGTCTATAGATGCTCAGTTGTTTGATCTATGATGTCATTTAACTCAGGTTTCTCTATAGATAAGATAACCCACATATTGGTGAGTAATGGGTATTAAAGTTGTTGGGATTAACCTATGTCTTTACCTCCAAAGTTTGTTTTATGAAATTGTGCTATGGGATGGTCTGTATGTCAAATTGCTCTGATTGGTCAATAAATAAAACACTGATTGGCCAGTGGCCAGGCAGGAAGTAGGTGGGACAAGGAGAGAGGAGAATTCTGGGAAGCGGAAGGCTGAGGTAGAGAGACACTGCCAGCCACCGCCATGACCAGCAGCATGTAAAGACGCCGGTAAGCCACCAGCCACGTGGTAAAGTATAGATTTATGGAAATGGATTAATTTAAGCTATAATAACAGTTAGCAAGAAGCCTGCCATGGCCATACAGTTTGTATGCAATATAAGTCTCTGTGTTTACTTGGTTGGGTCTGAGCGGCTGTGGGACTGGCAGGTGACAAAGATTTGTCCTGACTGTGGGCAAGGCAGGAAAACTCTAGCTACAAAATTGTGTGTGTCAGTGTTCACTGAACATTCATTTAGAATTGAAATAACCTCTTGCTGAATTGTTTCTTTAGTTAGTATGAACTTACTTTATGACAAATTTTTGGTGTCCATTTTGTCACATGTGAACAGTGACCCTTGCTTGCTTTATTATTCTATTGGCTTAGAATTTCTTTTCCACTTTAATTTTTTTTTTAGCTTGAGGTTATTTTTGTCTTTGATGATGAGTTACATTTCTTGGAGGTAACAAATAGATGGATCCTCATTTTTAACAAAATCTCCTAGTGTATGCATTTTGTTTAGGGAATGGAGACAATGTACATTCAGAATTATTATTAGAAGGTACATGTTAATCACTGCCACTTTGTTTTTGATAGAGCTTAGTGTTTTATTGATCCTCACTTGATTAACCTCTGTTCTATCACAGTTTATTTTTGCTTGTAGCCTCATGAATGTGTCCATCTTTCCCTTTGCTCTGAAAGAGTTCTTTAAGAATCATTGTAGGGCTTCCTTAGTGGCTATGAATTCTTCTAGTTTCTACTTATCATGGAATGTATTTTTTTTAATTCCTCAATTGTTGCAGGTAGTTTTGCTGAATATAGTAAGATATGTTTGTGTATTTTGTCTTTCAGAGTTTTAAACGCATCATTCTAAGCCTGCCTGTGATTGATATGTTTGATCTTTTTATTGTGTCCTCAAATCTCACGTTTTGTTTATACCTTATTATCTTCATAATTGTCTGAACGTTCCATTCTTCTACTTTGTATTCAATCTTTGACAACCTCTCTTCTTTCTGATCCACTCTGTTAGGCTTCCCACAGAAATTTCATTGGACTTATTGAACTTTACATTTCCATTTCAGTGTATTTTTTTCAATAAGTTGACGCCCCCCATAAAGTTTAACTTTATATACTTCCACATTGATTTCATTATTTCATTCATGTGTTCTCTTTGTATTTGTCATGTGTTCACATCCTCTTAGATTCAAGGAGAGTCTAGGGTAGCCAAGCCTCCGATTCAGCTGGCAGGAATTTTTAAACTGGAATCTCACAGGGCCAGCAAGATGACTCAGTGGGTAAAGGCACTTGCCACCAAGCTGGGTGATTTGAGTTTGATCTTCAGAATCCACATGATGGAAGGAGAGAACTGATTCCCATAAATTTCCATCTCATGATATGCATGACTCCCAAAACAATAAACATTATAAATTAAATTAAAATTGAAAATTGGCATTATACCACTACTCTGGTTGAGTGAGAAGAAAGGATTTTTTTGTGCCTCCTCTCGTGCTGATGCTCTTGCAGTGTGCAAGCCTTTTCTGCCTCTTCTCTCTTGTTTCCATCATTTAAAATGTGTGTTATTAGAAGCACAGAGCGATTTTCTGAGATCTTCTGTCTTAAGCAATGACTTAGTCACCATCAGCTGTTATCCTCTCTGTCATTGGGAGGAAAGAGCTCCACAAAGCAGCCCAATCACACCTAGATGGACTTTGGACTTCTATCCTGTTCTGCTCTGTAAGAGTTCTTGTTTCCCTTTTGGTACTAAAACCAGAGCTCTTCAGACGAATGTTATCAACTTTCTCCAGTTCATTCCCTTAACATTCCATCCAACTGTATCTGCATGTTATCTGCCATCTTAAAAGTCTTCTATATTTTATAAATTTTTCAATTCTGAATTATGATAAATTGAAATGAATCCCACTACCGATTACTCTAATTTTAAGTTTGGCATATCCTTTCATTAACATTTTTTCAACTCTAGACATTTCTTACAGCTGATATACAAAGCTTGAAGTTTTTTCTAGTGTTTGTTTCTGTATCTTCCCTCAAAATGACATGAATGTATGACTGCTGATTCTATCTTTGGCAAGGCAGTGCATTATCACTGACCTTGCACATATCTTGATCTATAAATAGACTTGAAGCCTATGGCCAGAAAACTAAACACCATCACTCAGTGTGTGCTTTAAGCACAGGCCCAATTATGTGATGAAGACTTCTTAATATGGAAGTATGATTCAAGGACATGTAGAAACCAAAGGATGTAAATACAGGTTTGCATTTTTGTATTACTGTGTAATAGGATGACTATTTGTTTCAAGCTGAGCTCCAGCATGGAGAAAATACTTTTACTAATTTTAATAAATTAGCATAATATGACATTATATTAGGCAGCCTTGAGAATTTGATTTTAAATGCATGAAAATATGTGGAAATGCTTAGAAAATTAATTGAAAACACCTAAAAGATAATGTGCTTTGACTAACAACACATTCAAATACATGTGTGTGGCAGCAAAAGCTGTGCTTGAAGACATTTCTTGATTCCATCCTTCCCCATGGCCACAAAAGCACTGGGAAATTAGCTTTTATTCTGGTGCTCTGGGAAGTGTTAGCCCAATCAGCTTGACTAAGGTGAAGGTCTGCTGTTCTCCTTGGGAGTTCCTAATGGCACTTTGTTTCCTTACCATCAACAGCAGTGGGAGCCATGACATGGATCTCTCCCAGGTGCTTCTTCGAAAGTTTGGAGACAAGGATCCTCTTTGTGCTGATGGTCAGCTGTAAGTATCTGTTGCCTTCTTCACAGCAGAGACTCCAACACCCAAAGCATGGGAGACTTGAGTGTTACTTCCCACCAGGATGGGTTAGTCCATGTTCCAAATTAGGCTACATGGAGCAAAGTCAGCTTAATAGGTAGGACATCAGTGGGTCTAATTAATGGGTCTCATTGTATGGAAAGGCCAGAAATAAATTGCCTAATTATCTGTTTCTACCCTTCATAGACATGTGCTCTGTAGGACTGCAAAAAATAGTATTATTAGTAGTATTCATTTGACATGAGAAAACGCAAAGCTAAAAGGATTTACATAGCAATTAAACATGAATTATGTGCTAACTGTTATTTGCTTTGTAGAGAAAACTTATGCATATTGAGCATTATTTTTAAGTTAATAGGTAACACATGTGCACACATAACTATTTAGAAGATGTGGTAGTTTTCTTTTTGTGTTAGCTTATTTCATTGTTCACAAGTAGTTCTACTCACAATGCTACATGATTTAATTCTTTATAGCCAAACAATATTCTACATGCCACATTTTCCATGATTCATTTACTAGTTTGATACAAATCAGCAAATGCAATCACAGCAGCTTTTCTATAGTAATCAAAATGAAAAAATAGTCACTGTCTTTACCCACAGCCTTGCCATGATGACCTCTATAACTGTGTAACCATAGACATGACATTTAAACTTAGAAAGTTTTGATTTTCTTCTGTAGCAGGAATCTTCATCTAGCATACCTATTTTGTCTGGAAATTGAATAATAACAGGGTTGCTGCAAAGACCAATCTGGGAATATATGTCATGGTACCTGGCAAATTCATATAAGCTTAGTACATAGCTGACCCTGACTTTGAACTCCTAATCTTTCTGCTGCCTCTCCAGTGCTGGCATCAACGGCGTGTACCTCCATGCCTGGAAGGGTATCACTCTTTATGCCATTGAAATTCATAGCTTACAAGGTAATTTTGCTTCTCCTGGTCCCTTTAAGTCCCACGTAAACCCTGTGATACATCATAGACAGCTTCTCCTCTTACATGAGGAAACTGAACTTTAGAAAAAGTTTATAAATTGTCCAAACCAATATGTGGAAAGTCTAGAACTTCATGGCAGTATATTTGCAATTACCCCAATGCCTTGAACAATCTCTTCATCTATTTTCTTTGTTGCATGTTCTCTGGATTGCAATGTTGCTATTTTGTGTTTATGGATAAGTGGCTACTTGCCTATTTTATTGGTGAAATTATTAAGGCCACTCCACTTAGTTAAAAAGAAGATTTATTTAGTGGGTAACTTACAAAAAGGGAAAGGTAGGTCTCAGGGTCTGGGGAAGGTGTATCACACCAGCAGTGTTCTCTGGAGCTCTGCTCGGTCCACCTCCACTGTTCAGGGTCCCAGAACAGAGAGAACGCTCACCCATCCAGATCTCGGGTCTCCAGGCGCCTCCCCTGGCCCTGCCTCATAGGCGTGACAGTTGCCAGAGTCTCAATGGGGGTTGGAACTTCCAGATCCAAGCTGGAATGGCTACCCACTACATCTCCCCCTTTTTGTCTAAATAAGAAGGTTCTAAACTAATACAAGACTATATACAAAGTAATGGTTATCAAAGATTGTCCAGGAATAATGAGGGATAATGACCTAGATAAGATGGTACTACAACCAATGCAAACAATATCAAGCAAGAAACACATACTGAAATCCAGAGAAGTATAGAGCATAGGTAAATGACATGTTATAAAGATCATTCCAAAAGGTGTCCTATCCTAAAGAACCTGAATCTAATACTTAATATGTTCTATCTAAGATATTATATATACTAAGTTGTAACTATAACTGCTAGTCTTCAATCCCATCAAAGAACTGAGAAGGAACATAATGGTACCTGAGAAATGGTAGATGGATTCAAGCAACTTTCGGGAATCTTGCAAGAGTAGACCAAGACAGCTGGCAGCCTGGACAGTCACCTAATGTTTCTCAGCATTGTTGGTGTATTCAAATTGGCTTCAGGCCTAGAGTATCTGACAGACTATTTTCAGAAGCAGGAATTCTGAAAGACCATCTTACCCTGTCTTGGCAGAGTACAGTGGTCGCTTTCCTTGTGCCCCACTTGTCCAGAAAGGACAGCATTGCATTCGTACTGTCAGCCATCAAGCAAGGGCAGTTCTTTGCCCAGTAGGCCATTTTGTGCCAAGAAGACAAACTTCCAAATGGAAATGTCTTAGAAGCCCAACATTCTCTCAGGATCAAATTGGTGCAGCCAGGAGCAATTGTGTCTCACGTCAACAGAATTCTAAGTTATTTAAATGCCATATTCTCTAGGTCTATGAAGTGTTTGAAGATTACCTGTCCATCTGACCTATGTATCTGTAAGTCTGGATAACCTAACTAACGTAACTATAGAGATGAAAGGCATAGGTGACTATAAATCTATAAGTCTTATCTACCAAAATAACCTAAGGACTAAAGCTTCATGTAAACAAGGTAAACAGTCTATAAGCAAATGTGAAGAACGATGACTTCAAAATTGTGACAATACACAAGATATTTATAACAGAGGTAGGAATATATAGTGCGATATGTAATATGACAAAAAGATTATTATGACAATAATCTTAAATATATATCAATATACCAAATATCCTAAACAGAAGTAGAACATACATAAAGTATGATAGATATAAATTTACATTTGTATCAATATAAAAATATTTCAAATAAGAGTAGAAATATATGTACATTATAACAAATATAGTTCTGTATTTGTATCAATATACAAATTATCTTAAACAGAAATATAAAAATAGTTTACATTATATCAACATATAAGAATCTATAACAGTACAAATTACAGTGCAAATTATCTAAGGTTGCTATTTTACTAAATTTCTTTACTAGAATATACAGTGATCTACCATCATATCTTATACCTATCCATTCCATTTCTTCTTTCTCCCCCTTTTTTTATAATACTGAGTCTATTATTTTCTTCCACCCCCAACCCTATAACCATCATTCATAACCCTGAGAATTACGAAACCTAAGGGAGAAGGGGCGTCATTTTCTTAGAATTGCTTCGTGCCATTTAGGGGGTGATGTTATCTCTGTTGGATACTGTGAGAAAGCTCAGATTGTTAAATCTCAGTTAGACTAACTGTAGGTTCTGCAGCAAATTTTAGAGTAACGGGTAAGATTGTCTGAAATTCTGGCAAGAAGTGTAGTATGATGATGATTACCATGGAATCATTCCGGATTGGGTAGAGTTGTTGTTGTTGGGGCCCCATCTTCCTTTTGGAGACTTCTGAGATTGCTATTGGAAAAACTTATTTGTTATCAAAAATGGGCAGTTTGGATTTAAAGAGGACATAGCATGTAAGAAAAGATTCTGAGAAATCAAGAGTAAGCATGGAGAGAATTAATTTACTTAAAAATCATTGAGGTTATCATATAATTGCAACATTTATTCCTTCCATGTCCTCCCCTTTGCTCCTCCTTCCACCCTTTAAAATTCATAGCCTCTGTTTTCATTAATTGTCATTGTATACATATATGTATATGTAGATATGTTCCTAAATATGACCTACTCAGTGTTGTGAGATATTTGATTATAGTCTGTAAAGATATGCCACTGTGATTGATTGGTTTAATAAAAACCTAAATTTCCAGTAGCTAGGCAGGAGGTATAGTGGGGACTTCTGGACAGAGAAAGCTTGGTAAGAAGAAAGGCGGAGTCTCTAGCCAGACACAGAGGAAGCAGGATGGGCAGTACAAAGTAACGGTAACTGAACCTCATTAAAAAATATAGATTAAAAGATATGGGCTAATTTAAGTTATAAGAACTAGTTATGAACAAGCCTAAGCTAAGGCCGAGCTTTCATAATTAATAAGTCTCTGTGATGTCTTTTTGTGAGCTGGCACCCCAAAGAAAAATCCATCTACATACTCAGTCTGTATAATGTTACTTGTATGCCTGTTTTCAGGGCTGACCATTTGGTACTGGATAACCAACCTATGCACTCTACCCTGGGGAGACTGTTTCTCTCACTCTCAGCAGTCCTTACTTGTCTGTAGTTCTCTGAGTAGGGTTGAGGCTTTGAGAGCTTCCCCCTGTAATCTTTGGTTTGTCTATTGGTATTATTGTTGTTCAGCTCATGTTTGGGGCATCATGTTGATGATATATAATGAGGTAAAAACATAAATCTGTGTTTAAAATATGGGATCAGTGTTTACAAAAGTCCATGTTGCATTTAAGTGATGACCTCAAAACAATTAGCTACAGTTAAAGACATTTTCGTCTTCCTCCAGATAGCCTCTCAAATCCTTGAAATTAGAACTATGACTTAGATTTTGCATGTTTAAATTCTCAATTTTTTTTGTTAATTTTTTGACAATTTCATACATTTACAAAACACATTCTGGTTACTCTTTTCTCTAATCCCATCTCATCCTCCTTCCTCTCCAGTCAACCCTTCTTCTCCCTACCTGTCCTTTTCCCAGATTTGTGAATTTTGGTTTTCTTTTGTGACCAATTTAGATTACCCAGGGCCACCTGTGTGACCACTGGATTGGACCTCTATGTAGGAGTCTGGTGAGAGTCACTGTAGGTATGTGACTGAAGGCAATGAGTCCCTTTCCCTCAACCTATTAGTAGGAAGAAATAGTTCAAATAACACACACACACACACACACACACACACACACACACACACACAATTTTATTGCATATCATGGTTATATACCCATTGAAATTTAAAAATGAGAGGCCAGCCTGTCAATATGTACGGACTGCTTTGAATAAGGCTTTTCTGGGCTCTGTGTATAACACTGAGGGGGATGCCTGGCTTTTGACCCCTACAAAGGCATGCCTTCCTTCATACGTGTTCCCTTGCTTTATTTCTCCTAACTTTTATCCTGGAAGATCTACTGAAAATCAAGTGTTATTAGAGGGGCCAAGATTAATGCAAAGACTCTCTTCTAAGAAACTTATAATTACAAATGGAGCAAACGAGGCTAGAGTTAGAAGCCATGGTAGTGTTCTGGATGCTACATGTTTGTTTTTTCAGTGATGAGCATAGAAACTCAGAGAAAGAAATTGGGAATATGTCTCCTAGTTTATGATGGTGTGTTTTGCCCATTCGTCATGCTGATAATTAGTTGAGACTGGATAACTATTAATGGTCTCGGTGTGGAAGAATTAAGAGAAAATTAATTATGTTGTTTCACTTTAGTCTTCCCTTGAAACACAAAGTGATTTATTCTGTGAAGGGTTCTGTGGCGATGGTTTCGTTTTCTCGTCTGTAATAAAAACACACAGGATGTAAAATACACATACAGAAACAGGAGCACATGGGATCCATCTGTGGCCTAATGTTGTATCGAGAAAAGAATGATTAGCTGAAAAAGAGGACAATTTTAAAATCTAATCTCTCAAAAAAGAAAACACCCAGGTTCAATCAATGCCTTCTGAATGGCAGAACATATTCACAAGCTCATTTCCTTTACAATGATGCCAGTGCCCTCCACCCAGTCTCTACCTCCCTTCCTTGTCCAGAGCTGGTGCTCAGGGTAAGCTAGCAGGCTGCTTTGGTGGTGAGAGTAGTTCCTGAGGCCTGGCACCACTTCTGGCCAAGCTCATCTGTGAAGATGAATGTGAAGATCAGGGGTAGAAAGTACAGAGTATGAATCTGAGGTATCCAGGTACAGGTGAAGACCACACCTGGATACCAGGCTGCCTCAATCAGATCTCATCCTCACTGTCTACATGACCTGGACAGCTTACTCAACCTCTGTCTGCCTCTGTTGGCATCAGTGTGCTTGTACTTCTGCAGAAATAACCTTCACTCCTATCACAGCAGGATAACCCCCATGGTGCTTCCTTCCCCTTTAAGCAAGTACATATCTCAGAACACTGTTTTTGAGGAGGAAGGAAGTCCTTATAGCATCTGTCCATCTTTGCGATTTAAGATGCATCTTATGCTCTTAAAAACTTTAGGCATCCATATAGTGCACAGGCCTCTTCAGCCCAGATGTAAGGGACTCCCTGACCGTGTTCAAAGCCCATTGACTCAGAAACAGCATCATTGTGGTTGTGTCCTACAGAGCACATTAGGGATATTCTCTGAGAACTCAAAGTCTATTTAGGTTCCTACTATCTAGAAGAAAATTTGCAAAGCCATGTCTGACTCCTCATGGGCAGTTTCATCTGCCTCTCTCTCTTAGGAATGCTCACAGAGATTCACAGAAAATCGTTGAATACAAAAATTGTTAGAGGCTGAGGTGCTCAAAAAACTAAAATCTTTTAAATATTATCATGGATTAGCATTCAAATACCAGGGATTTTTTTTTAACTCTATCAAAGGAAGCCAAAAAAATAAAAGAAGATTAAGAATGGGCAATACAGACTTTAGAAACAATTCATTAAATGATACAAATTAGTATCACTCTCCTTTCCATGGCTGTAGTGTTAATCCTACTGAACTACAGTAAAGACCAACAACCCAAAATTTTTGGTTGAATTAAGCAAGCCTTATTTTCTGTCAGACAGGGCTACCTCCCTAAAATGGGGTTTGAGAAAATAGCCCCAAACATAGGAGAAATTTCTTTATAGGCTCAAAACTGCAAGGCTAGGTGGTTTCCAAGAGTGTTTGGTATGTGGTAACTTAGCAGAACATCTCAAAAATTATTTGGGAGAACATCTTGTTAGGGTAGAGGTTGGGGCACAGTGTGCAGAACATGTCAAATTCCAGAAAATGGGTGAAGACGTGGCCAAACTTAAGTTTTACAGAAAACAGGAATGAACTTATTCTGACCTTGTAACAAGATAGCTTATAATCAGCCAGGCAGTGGTGGCACACACCTTTAATTCCAGCACTCGGGAGGCAGAGCCAGGCAGATCTCTGTGAGTTAAAGGCCAGCCTGGTCTACAGAGCAAGATTCAGGACAGGCACCAAAACAACACAGAGAAACCCTATCTCAAAAAAACAAACAAACAAAAAACATGGCTTATAATCTTAAGATGGATTCCTACTGCTCCATCAATAGCAAAATTCTTGAGGCTGGATATTGCTTTAGAGAAATAGGTTTGTTCAGTTCAGAGTTTTGTTTCAGCATAAGAAGATGGCATGAGCATTTGTGTGGCTCTGGTGAGTAGCATGATGGTTGGTTTGACAATGGTGGGTTGCATGTGAAAGGGAGCTAGTCAGAGATACAGGGCCAGGCTACCTCTGCGTATAGTCTGCACCCTCACTGGCTGAGTCCCATGGTAACCATATGAGTCCATTCCAAGGGTTTATGGTCCTCAGTGATTATGACCTGGCACTAGGACTCCCTTCTCAAATGGTATAACCTTCCCAACACCACGGCTCTGAGACCAGACTTTGCCACACATGGGCTCTGTAGGAGAGGCCACATCTACATCTATGCCACAGCCCTCAATACCTGTCATCCAAGTCAACTGCAACAAAAAGGACCTCCTGTAGGGTGTGAGATGCAGAGTCATTTTAAAAAACAAAAAAACCAAAGTAATTAGATTACAGCCACCTGGTTAAAAAATGCAACTCCCATAGGCATTGTTTCCATGTTAACTTAGGAATTCCTAACTGGAACCTCTATGATCAAATTATATAATAATAATAATAATAATAATAATAATAATAATAATAATAATAAAGTCTGTTATTACCTTCAGTATTTAGAAAATTGTGTGGAAATTGTATTTGCCAACCTGGTTAACAGAATTGACAAGTGTCCTTTCATTGGACTGGCTTTTCCAACATGGTGTCATCATGCACACCATCTGTCTTCCATTGGCACACACACATACACACTACACACACACACACACACACACACACACACACACACACACACACACACCTGTACAGAGAGCTTGGCCTTGGGGTTCAGGTCAGCAGGCCAGCCCTTCTGCTGTGTGACCATCCACTAATGGTGTAAGCTCTTTTATTTTTTAATTTTTTCTTTATTAAGAAATTTTCTACTCATTCCTCATGCTATCCACAGATCCCCCCTCCCCCCTTCACCTACCCCCCAGTCCTCTTTCCCAAGCTACCTGGCATCCCCACATCCCCCAAATCGAGGTCTCCCATGGGGAGTCAGCAGAGCCAAGCTCACTGAGCCTAGGCAAGTCCAAGCCCCTTCCCACTGCACCAAGGCTGTGCAAGGTGTCACACCACAGGCACCGGATTCCCAGAAGCCTGCCCATGCACCAGGGACAGATCCTGATACCCCTGCCTGGGTGCCTCCCAAACAGTTTGAGCCAAACAACTGTCTTCCATATCCAGAGGGCCTAGTCCAGTCCCATGGGGGCTCCACAGTCACAAGTCCACAGTTCATGGGTTTCCACTAGTATGGTCTGTCATCTCTGCACATCCTCCCATCATGATCTAGATGTCCCTCACCTGCAGTATCTCTCCTCTCTCTCATCAATTGGATTCCCAGAACTCAGCCTGGTGCCTGGCTGTGGATCTCTGTATCTGCCTCCATCTGTCACTGGACAAAGGCTCTATGATGATGGCTAGGTTATTTGCTAGGCTGGTCACCAGAGTAGACCGGTCCAGGCACCCTCTGGACCACTGCCAGCAGACCAAGGTAGGGTCAACCTTGTGGATTCCTGAGAGCCTCCCCAACACCCTGCCTCTCGAATGCAAACTTGTACAGCCACTCTGGAAATCAGTATGGCGGTTTCTCAGAAAGTGGGAATAATTCTTCCTTAAGACCCAGTTATACCACTCTTGGGCATATACCCAAGGAATGCTCAATTTTACCACAAGGACACATGCTCAACTATGTTCATATCAGCATTATTCATAATAGCAAGAACCTGGAAACAACCTAGATGCCCCTCAACTGAAGAATGGATAAAGAAAATGTGGCACATATACATAATGGAGTACTATTCAGCAGTAAAAAACAATGATATCATGAAATTTGCAGGCAAATGGATGGATCTAGAAAATGTCATCTTGAGTGAGGTAACCCAGACTCAGAAGGACAAACAAAATATGTACTCA